>NW_026899813.1:0-98835 GCF_033153095.1 Gastrolobium bilobum
ATGGCAACAGGTGAGAAGGTTTCCTCAAAGTCAATTCCTTGCCTTTGACGGTAACCCTTCACAACCAACCTAGCTTTATAGGTCTGAATGTTGCCATCAGCATCAGTCTTCCTCTTGAAGACCCACTTACACCCAATAGGAACTATTCCTTCAGGTGGTGGAACCAAGGTCCATACCTTGTTCTGATGCATCGAATCTATTTCGGATTCCATAGTTGTCTGCCATTCTCAGGAGTCAGCATCCTTGACCGCCTCAGTGTAGGAAGTAGGCTCGTCATCCTCAACGGTTTGCTGATTCTCAATCACAAATCCGTACCAATCAGGTGGACGAGTAATCCTAGCGCTCCTACGGGGCTGGGTGTCTACTGCCTCTAATTGAGGCATCGCCTGATCAACAGACTCGGGCTCCGCTGTCTGATCCTGTAGGTCTCGAACTTCTTCAAGTTCTACCTTACTCCCACTATCTCCTTGAGAGATCAAATCCTGCTCAAGGAAAGTAGCATTATTGGACACAATTACCTTGTTGTCCTCAGGGTAGTAAAAGTAGTATCCCTTAGTTTCTTTGGGATAGCCTACAAAGAAGCACAATGCGCTCCTAGCTCATAATTTCTCAGGTGCTAGGGTCTTGACATAAGTTGGACAGCCCCATACCTTGAGGTAACTCAAGTTGGGCTTCCTGCCCCTCCATATCTCATATGGGGTAGTCGGAACAGACTTAGACGGAACCCTATTAAGAAGATATACTGTTGTATCAAGAGCGAATCCCCAAAACAATTTTGGGACCTTCGTACTACTCATCATAGACCGTACCATGTCTAACAAGGTTCAGTTCCTCCTTTCAGACACACCATTTTGATGCGGTGTGTAAGGAGCCGTCAACTGTGAGAGAATCTCATTCTCTCTTAGATAATTCTGAAACTCTTGACTCATATATTCACCACCCCGATCTGATCGTAGTGTCTAAATCATCTTGCCAAGTTGTTTCTCTACTTCATTCCTAAACTCTTTGAACTTTTCAAAGGCCTCGGATTTGTGCCTCATAAGGTACACATATCCGTATCTGGACTTATCATCAGTAAAGGTAATGAAATAAAAAAATCCTCCTCTAGCCTGCGTAGACATAGGTCCACATACATCAGAATGAATGAGTTCCAATAACTCATTGGCTCTATGACTCGCCAATTTATCAATCTTGGTCTTCATCATCTTACCAGCTAAACAAGATTCACAAGGTCCGTAGGATTCAAAATCCATGGAATCTAGATAACCATCCTGATGGAGTCTAGACAATCTCGTCTCATTGATGTGTCCTAATCTACAATGCCAGAGATAGGATGTACTATCTAATCTAGGTTTCTTAGTTTGTATACTAAGAACGTCACTATTCGTATCTAAATCCAAAACGTATAAACCATTAACCCGTGATGCGCAAGCATAAACAAAATCATTCATAATGACAGAAAACTTGCCATCCTTTATTATAAAGTTAAAACCATACTGTTCTAAACGGGAAATAGAAATAATGTTTCGGAAAATAGACGAAACATAGAAACAATTAAACAAGCGTAAGACAAAGCCCGTAGGCAAAATAAGGTCTACATCTGCTACAGCTAAGGCAGCAACTCTTGCTCCATTACCGACCCGGAGATTCACCTCGTCCTTCTCCAACCTCCTCGGGTTTTTAAGCACCTGCAACATATTGCAAATATGAGAACCACATCTGGTATCTAATACCCATGAAGTTGAATCAACACTTGAAAAATTAATTTCTATAGTGAACATACCTGAGGTAGTAGCATCACCATGCTTCTTCCCTTTGATGCTCTCAAGGTACAACGGGCAGTTCCTCTTCCAATGTCCTGGTTTCTGACAGTGGAAGCATACATCATCAGCCTTATCCTTTGACTTTTCCTTCTTCCCCTTGCCCTTCTTCTTCTTCGCTTGACCCTTGGGTTTGAGCTTGTCTGTCCTCACAGACTTGTTCTTACCCTTGGCCTTGCCAATCAGAAGAACCTGGGTCCTGTTCTTCTTAACAGCACCCTCAGCAGTGGTGAGTAGACTCAACAACTCAGCTAGTGTTGATTCTACCTTATTCATATAATAATTAACCACAAAGCCATTAAAGGAAGGTGGCAACGACTGTAAGACCAAGTCTATACTCAGCTCATGGTCCATGATAAAACCAAGAGAAGCAAGCTTCTCTATCAGCCCTATCATCTTGAGGACATGCGGTCCCACCGCAGTACCCTCAACCATCTTACAGCCAAACAGCTCCTTGGAGGTTTCAAAGCGTTCAACCCTTCCCTGCTTATCATACAACTCTTTCAGATGTAGGATAATAGAGGGAGCATCCATATGCTCATGTTGACGCTGAGCTCCGCAGACATTGAAAGCAAGCAGTACGCAGACTGCCTGTTCATTGTCCGCCAAATGCTGCCTGTGGGCTTCTAAGTCAAACTCAGCAAACCCAGGTTGCCCTTCCGTAGGGGCAATAGGAAGTGGAGCGTCTAGGACATAGCCAATCTTTTCAGAATGCAAAACTATTTTGACGTTCCGTTACCAGTCCGTGAAGTTTGGTCCAGTTAATTTATTAGCGTCCAGAATTGAGCGTAAGTTAATGTTACTTGCCATGACTCAAAGCTGAAAATAAAGATAGACAAAATAAGTATTTCATGATTAACACCTAATACGGAGACTTTTAAAACGTATAAGGTCCTCCCACTATTTTATCTAAAATCAATGACCCTCCGTTATTGATTTAGGGTTACCCTTACTTTAAGGACATCCTAGTGGGCTAAGAAAACGACTAGATTTATTAATTTCCGGCTGAGCCTGCAAAATTAATTTATCTGGTGGGTTAATCTAATTAACAACATCTCTGTGTCTTTTCTTAGGTCATCAGGTTGACAACTCCTTGTCACTCACATCTCTATGTGATAACCTGGCACTATTGCCCTAAATATATAGACCCGGCTGAGCCTGCAGTATATATATTTATTTTAACACAAACCATCATCCTAAGTGTCATACACTTCAAATGACTCATTTTCCCAACGAAATGATAGGTCTTAGCTGAGCTAGAGAGCACTATCACGTAGAAGGGATTCAGGGGTCACCGATGATGGGAGGCAATCTCATGTTAAATAATTTTATAAATGAGGGTTCATTTATCGGTCTCCTTCTTTTAATTATCTTGCATGCAAATTAAACAAGAAATTCTAACTATCACATAGTTAATTTTAGCGGCTTGTCTAATCATGCATACTAGTCGTTAAGTGATCGCGTTTAATGATAAATAAACATACTAGACGCGATTTCAAAATTCAAAATTTTAAATTTCAAATATGTGGATGATCATGGTGCCTCCGTTTTCTCATCCAAGCTATCTTCATGCTCCGGATTATCAAAACGTCAATTCCTCCTTAATTTTCCAGCAATGGTCGAATGCTCATCTTGTCCTTCCTTGATTTTCTATGCGAAACTTAAACTAAAATGCATAAAAATAAATCGGGATAAATACAATCCCATTTATCCAAAAAAATAAATTGGGAGAAAACATTCCCATTTAAACCAGAAAATAAAAGAAAAAGAAAAACAGAATTAATAAAACATGCATTTGAAGCACCATGACCATCCAATCATCCTTGTACCTACAAAAATGGTTAGAAACCACACAAGGCATCTTTGCAATTCTAAATCAATCGAATCATCTCCAAAACAATAATTATCAACAATTGATAAAACATGATCAAGTTTCAAAATTTTAAAACGAAAAAGTTTCTTCCTTTATAGCCATATAGGCCGCGGCCATGAGGTTGAAGAATCATCCTCATGGTTTCGATTTTCCTATTCCAAATAGGATGGATCGAAACCCCTTATCCCCAAGACGATCTTGGACATCAATAATGTCTCCACACGGTGATGTTATATCAAAAAGTTAGAACCTTAAACCTTTAAAACGAAATTTTCGATGTGTAAAAAGTTTTAAAATTTGGAAACTTTACATGAAAATGATGAAGATTTCAAAAACTCCTTTTTGAAAATTCGAAAGAAAAAGGACCCCACGCGTTTGCGGCAACGAGCAAGGCTCTTATACCACCTGAAAGTTCGAAACTTTAGCACCATCATTGTCGCACAATGATGTGCCTACATAAGGGAAAAATAAAAAAAAATTCTGAAAGCGGAATGCATAGACAATCTATGCCCTCATGTGATTTATAAAGAAAACGCTCATTGAAACACGAGAGGATTTAGAATTACCTTATTCCGATCTCTTGTAGGCTTCAAAAGGATGATGCCCTCTAATGATAGTCCACACAGCTATCTCCAATGTCGCAGTAGAGAACTCTTCTCCTTTGCCCTTAATTGCTTGCTAGGCGAATGAAGGCTAGAGGGTTTACAAGTGTTTGATTAATTTTCTCAAGACTGTGATTGTTGTCTTGAGATTAGGTGTGGGGCGAAAAATGGAGAAGAATAGGTGATGATCTGTTTTCAAAAAACACATAGGAGCTTCTCATGTAGAGAGGGGCGAATTTTTCAGTCTCTAGTAGACTTTGAAAAGATGCTTGCTTTCTTATATCTTCACAAGTGATCTTTAAAGATTCTTAATTTAAAAAATCAGAATATTAAATTTAAAAACAAATCTTCAAAGATATTGAAAGATTGAGTAGTTTGAGAGAATATCTCTTCCACCAATTTTTGCTAAAAATTCGAAATCAACATCTCTCCAGAGGCTCCAAAATTTCAAAAAATTCCAAGAGCTGAAAATATGAAATTCAAGTGTTGAAATTTTGAATTAGATTCTAGAAGAACCATCTTCAAAATTTCGAAATTCATCACCATGATCTTCTCCATTTTGTAGCTCCAACAGTATTGTTTCAATTCTAAATTCAAACAAAGTTGTTCAGAAAATCTATATACAATCTCCATTAGATATCAATCAACAACCCAATCTCATGAGTTCAAATTTCAAATTCAAATTTTCAACTTTTCAAACTTTAAATTCAAATTTTAAACTTCATTGTTATCCTAGTTCGTAATTCAAATTTTGAATTCAAATTTGAAATTCAAAATTTCAAAATTCAAATTTCAAAATTTAAATTTCGAATTTCGTAATTTCAATTTAAATTCAAATTTAAAAATTCAAAATTCAAAATTCAAATTCAAATTTCGAATTTTGTCCAAAACTTATTTTGGTCAAATCAACTTTTGACTTTCTAGGATCCATGGCCCAAAGACCCTGCTGGGCCTAACTAAACATTTGATCCCATTAGCAAGAAACAATTTTGCTCTAAAGGGTCAAATGTGGCACATGTTTTTTATTGGGCTTGGAATTCAATTCCAACCCAATTCAACTCATAGTCTTGATAAAACCCAATAACTTATTATTGGCCTAAACCTGCTTGCAACAAGGAATAACCTTTGTGTGTGACCCATTAGGCCCAATTAGTCATTGACATAAATGAACTTGGACCAATTAAACTCTTTTAACAGGCTCAATTCATTTAATGACCACATAAGACATTAGCAATGCTCTGCGGCCCCAGAACTAACTGAGTTGACCAAGTGATCTACCTTTCTAATTTGGATACCGTGTCGGAATCATCCCTCATATCGTCATTCACATTTAGTCGAGAGCAAGGAAATAATATCATCTCTCTTGTTGACTAAATATAGCTTTTCATAGAACTAGGAATCTTTCTCTATTGACTCTAAGATTGATCATGACTCCTCATGATCACTTACTATGCATAGATTCCCGAGTCAATTAGAAGTCATCCAAGTTCCACCGGTCTTGTGAACAATTAATCCCTTATAGGGGACTATGAGTCCTCTCGGCATGTCCATCTAGACTCATGTATTCAAGTTATACCCAAGAGTACACTATTCTCCCCATGTTTCAGGCGGATAGAGTTGTACAGTCAAAGTATAACCCTAGGACATAGTGTTCGATGACATCCTTAAGTCTAGGACGATCCGCACTACCAAACGATGAGAGACTAAACAAATCCAATGATACTTAGTGAAATCCTTGTAGAGTCTCTCTGCGGGTCAGTTCAGTGTTATCTGTTCCTGAACTGATCCACCTACGACATCAGCTAAGGTATCACCATACCTGCATACTATGAGGTCCCTACCTTGTATCTCCATACAAGTAGAAGATGTCGTACTAGTCTTATTGAGATCACCAATGCCCTCTCTTGGTGATTCAAGACTAGGAACATACTTTAGGCAATAGACATGTGGTGTCCTCGAGTCCTCATGATCATGATCCCTATCATAGATCCTCACATAAACACCTGTTCTATTCCTGGGGCTTTTATCTTTAATCGCATATTAACCTAATATTAAGGCGAGACAAAATATGAAAAGATAAAATGTGCTCATATATTAAATAAATCATGAAATATAAGTAGTAAAAGGTGTCCATCTGATGTAACAGATTGTCTCTAGGACACCTATATACTAACAGTATGATGTTAAACAATAGTTTTTATATTTTCGCAATAGTTTTAAGTTACGATCACAATTTGTAAAAATGTTGAATACATATATTTTAAAAGTGCAAGAGTTATTGCAAACGATGTTAAAAAGAAAAAAAGTTTATCTATATATTTAAATAAATTATTATGATTGTAACTGCGCTTAATATTATAATTGATAATAACATGACCGAATGTATGTAGGGTGTTACAACATAACCAATTTCTGTTACCCAAAAAGTAAAAAAAAAAATGGCTAAACTATACATTACCCCCTTATACTAAGGTCATGTTTCAAGAAACCACCTCCTACTTTTAATTGTTGCAATTAACCTCCTTTTACTATGTAATTTTAACAATTAAGCATTTATGTTAAATCTTTTACAAACACCGTTAAGCATCACATGCTTCTTCTCCATTTCTCCATCTATTTACTCTTTATGTTGAAATGCTGATTGACAGACCAATAGCCCTCAAAGAAGATTATCGTGTTCCATTCACCCTTAATTGACATTTCATTTTTTATATACATAACTGGCAGTTCTTTAATTTTTGAGAAACTGATTTTTCAATCAAAATTTGTTCTCATCCCTATTTCAAAGTTTCTACATGGTGGGGTTCTGATTTTGGTGAATTCTGAAAAGGAAACCATATTTGATTCCCTAAGGCTTTTTCTGTTTTGGATAAGTTGTATTTTCTCATGAAGAATAATAAAACAATTAAAAGTGATGGCAGAGGAGGGAGAGAGTAGAAATGGTATGGGATCTGGGTAATGGATAATACAGGTGAACTGAAAATGAATTAATTGGTGAATTCCGATTTTCATTTGGTGCTTTGTTTCATTTCATTTCAAATGTTACTATTATTTTTTTCGCTAATTTTGTGGCTGCAATTGTACTCATGTAGATGCATACCATACAAATATAAAACTGGGGAGAAAAATTCCTAGATGTTTCGGATGAATTGGAAGTTCCGATTATTAGTTCTCAGAAAAGCAAAGGTATGCTATTTTCAAAGGTACACCCACAGATATTAGTCAATAATCAACATCCAAATCACACATGATCTCCATTTATTTTATTCCATTTTCTAATTTATAATTTTCTAATTGACCAAACATCAGGGAGGCTACATGAATTAGACGAATCCAAAAAGGAGTCAGATTGTTATCAAAAAAAAAAAAAAAAAAAAAAAGGAGTCAAATTTGCGAGAGACCATAGAAGAAGCAAGGGAGGCATATGTTTTTCAAATTAAAATGGGTTGCTGTCGGTCAGCGTTTCAACATGAGGATTAAATAGATGGAGAAATGGAGAAGAAGCATTTTATGCTTAACGATGTTTGTAAAAGATTTAACAAAAATGCTTAATTGTCAAAATTACACAATAAAAGGAGATTAATTGTAACAATTGAAAGTATAAGGTGATTTCGTGAAACATGATCTTAGTACAAGAGGGTAATGTACAATTTAGCCAAAAAAAATTATTATACCTCCCTACCTACGTGATGGGTATAATCATAGCGATTCCCCATAGAAAATGATGCCCTCATTATAAATATTAATGTTCTAAATACTAGATAAAGATCTTCTCCTTAAATCTTATATAAATTCTGACTATCAAAGTGTATTAAGGTAAACTCTCTTCTTGTTCCATTAAAGATTAGTAAAAGAATAACATCAAATCATCATCAAAGGAGCTTTGATAGTAACCTCATTGTCAGTTCACAGAATCACGGCCTGATGGGATGGAATGGTTTGAATCTCCTCATAATTAAATTCATTCAACTCAAAACTTGTTGTTTTCCCGTCAAAGTTTACAAGCCACACTTATTCTTCTAATTTATCGAATAATTGAGGCTCGCCTTATGGCCCTTTCGTTTACCCATGACAAAGGTATGACTTGGATTCAAATTCATGAATATCGCAAGTTCTGTCCACAGGGTTATGAAAGGAATACTAGAATAGCAATTAGTTGAAGGGTTTAATATTTTGTATTTTACTGAAGAAACTTTTTCTTTACCACATTCACATAAAATTAAATAAATTTTATTAAGTTTTTTTTCTTTTCTCTTTGTACTGGAACCCACTTACTATGTAAGTGTGACAAAGAAAAATTTCTGCTATAAAAGCAGAAATATTTTTCCCTTAATTTCATTAATGTGTTTTTGGTTGTCATGGAACAAAAACATAATCGGTTTGAGAAGTTCTATATTGCAACAATGATAGGCAACTCTGAAACACGGACTCATGAAATTTTGTGAATTGTGCATGCCGGACACGAGTCCGACACGGACACACTTTGATACGCGTTCGACACACGGTCAATATTTTGGGACACGTGATCAACTCTCCGACACGTTTTTCCATCACACAGTCAATTTTTTTCGACACGTGGTCAACGCTCGGACATATTTTTTTTTTAGTCTTAATTTTATTTTATTAACTAAAAATTAAAAAAATTATTTATAAATCAATTTTTTTCTATTATGAAATTTGACATGAAAAATTAACAAAGGTACGAAAAATTATTTTTGTTTATATTTTTGTTATGATATTCAATTTTTCGTTTATATTTTTGTTATGAAATTTGAATATTTGATTGGTTATATGACTTATTATGGAATGTTATATCTATTAAATATAAATTATATTATATATATTAAAAATATTATTTAATATCAAAACGTGTTCCAACATATCGAAATATGCCATTTTTTAGAATTAACGTGTCGGCGTGTCGTGTCGTATCATATCCCGTGTCAATGTTCGTGCATCGCAAAACCATTTATTTTATTTTCATTTATGTTAATTAATATATAGTGCAGAAAGGACAAAGCCTTTTAATTAATTAATTTGTTTATTTACTTTGCATTGTGAAGATATAATACTGTGCATCCTTATCAGTTAAAAAAACAACAATAATACTTACACATAATTTTTATTTTTATGTTACTTTTTTATATAATAAAATAAACAAACATACACTTACCGAAAATAAATAAATAAATAAATAATCAAACATACATTCCACTACATTTTTTCTCTACAATTTATTTTCCAAAATAAAAAGTGTAAAACAAATACAAAGGGATGCAAATTTCCTTGTGTATTAAGAAGATGCTCCGACTTTTAGCACTTGATCATATTGATAGAATAAGTTATTGGGTAAATCTTATCTATTCTTATAGGGTTTGTTTTTTTTACAGTCAATGTAGATAATTATTTGCAGTGAATTTAAAATGACGTCGTTTTGATATGGAAATCAAAGTATTTTTATAATTATAATTTATTTCAGGGTTATAATAGTCTTTTTCATTATCATTTTTTAATTTTCCAAGCCAAAGCGACATCATTTAGAAGCGAATGTAGATCACTTCACTGTAGAAACGTTAAAGCCATTCTTATATATTAAAAATGAGATTTCACTCTGCACTCTTACTTAAAAAATGACAGATATCATTATTAATTTCTTTTAAATTTTAAATTTTAAATTTAAATTCTTTTGAATTAATTATACGATCTTCTATGTAATTTTAAATATATTTTTTTAGTTTTTATATTTTACTGAATTATTTAATATTTCTTTTAATTTATGTTTCTTCATGCCAAAATCTGACTTGTTCAAGAGAAGGCAACTCTAGTGTCTCAAACAGTAAACCTGTGATCATAAGAAACAACTACATGTGTATGTAGGCCCATTAATTTGGTACACGAGTCCTTACATGGTTTCTGTTTCGCCTTTTCTTAAGAAACAACTAAACTTCTCAATATATATATATATATATATATGGGCTTATCATTTTTCAAGCTGTTTGAGATAACGTTATCTCTAGCCATTAAATCATAACCGTACAAAGATAGATCAATCAATGGTAATAAAGGAAGAGAGAGAAAAAGAAAATCATAATCATTCAAATGTGAATCAATTAATATAAGGAAATAAATAAACAAAACGACATAGTTTTGGAATTGCCAGAGATAAACTTGTCTCAAGCTACCGGAGAAATGTTTTTCCCTATATATATAGGGAAAAACATTTCACAAGCAGCTTGAGACAAGTTTATCTCTGGTTACCCAAAACTACGTCGTTTTATTTATTTATTTCCTTATATTAATTGATTCACCTTTGAATGGTTATGATTCCCTTTTTTTCTTTCTTCCTTTATCACCATTGATCCATATTTGTACAGTTATGATTTAGTAGCCGGAGATAAGATTATCTCAAACAACTTGAGAAATGATTATCTCGTATATATATATATATATATGTGTGTGTGTGTGTGTGTGTGTGTGTGTATATATATACACACAAACACACATACATAAGAAGGACTATATTTACAAACTTTTTGTTTAGAAACTCTTACAAATTACATTATGTGCTCTCGGAAGTACACTAGGTTACACAATGTACTTTCAGGAGTACACGGTGTAATTTGTAAACGAATCTTTCTCCATATATATATAAATACATATAGACACACACAAACACACATACATAAGAAGGATTATATTTACAAACTTTTTGTTTAGAAACTCTTACAAATTATATTATGTGCTCTCGGAAGTACACTAGGTTACACAATGTACTTTCAGGAGTACACAGTGTAATTTGTAAAAATTTGTAAACGAATCTTTCTCCATATATATATATATATATATATATGTATGGAATATGATCATTTGACATTAAATCCTAAATGATGATTTCGGCCAATTGACGATTATAATTTATTGAGAATTAATAATTAATTAATAAGTTTGACTCAATAAATTATAACCATGAAATTGACAGAAATTAACTATTAGAATTTGGTGTTAAAGGATATTGCCCATATATATATATATATATATATAATATATATATATATATATATATATAGGGTTCGTCGCTTCTCCTTTCGTTGCTGATGAGAAAAGTTGCAGCAAATTATTAAAACTAGGATATGGGGTCGTATCCTGACCTAAAAAAAAAACACATCAGGATTCGGACGCGTATCCTGATAAAAATAAGTGTTGCTGCACTTTTTCCCATCTGCAGTGACAGAAGAAGTATATAACCCATATATATATATATATATATATATATATATATATATATATATATATATATATATAATTCACTCATTTCAGCATGATTAGATTCAATTATGGATTTATGCTAAAAAATATCCAAATACAATCCAATGGCTCTTCACATTTGTTGTCAGTTTTTGTCTCCTTAAGTATAGTTGCTTCATCATTACCTTAAAATTTGCACAACTGTCAAGCTAGCAGAGAAATTTTCAAACTTCTCACTTTCTTAAATCACTTGAATCAAATTATTTTTTCTTTTTTCATTTGCTTAACTTCACATCCAGAACACAAATAAAAAAAATAAAATGAAAAGCATCTTTCAAGGCATGTCATATGAAGTTATCAGAATCATATATACACATTGATTCATCTATAACACACATTTCTAATTCCAAAATCAGTTGAAGAACTTTACTGAGATGGGGTGGTAGATTCACCTCTGCAGTGTAAGTGTTTCTTCTAAACAAGATTAAAAAAAAAAAAAAAAGTTTGTACTATGTCTTTTTCTGAATTTGATCATAAAAACTTGAACAATGTCTTGCCCAACCACATATTTATTTCCTATTTCCATTCCATTATCATTCAAGCAGAGGAGAATGAAGACAGAGGATGAGTGGTTGATGATAGTTTGGACTCTTGCTCTTATCTGCTTTCCTTTTATCTTTCAGTTTTGATCTTCAAATACCCTTTTGCAGCATTCTTAACTCATCTTTTCTGCAAAAAATGAAGTTATGTTAGTACCACAAAAATGTAAATAATGCTATCAATGGAATAACATATTAATTGTTATGCATGTTGAACTTGTACACATACCAATGGATCTTTTGCAATGGAGTACTGCTTCATAAATTGAGCTCTCGGAATCACAGGACTTGCGCCAGTCATCTGCAGAATAAGCTACACTAATTCGTGGGGATGTTTCAGAATAGTATCCTCTATTCTTTACTGACTTAGTTCTTCTAAAAACAGTTTCAGGATCTGAACCTGATTTGTGACCCCTCAATCTTCTACACAAGGGCCTTAAGAAATTCAGATACTTCTGAAATATTCTCCTTGATAATGTTCTGCACCTTTTTAAGGAAGGGCATCTAGAAGGCCCATTAGGAAAAACACTTTTTGGTACATGTGATGAAGAAGGTAGGTTTGGGTTAGCAGCATCTGAGGCCTCATATGCATCCATCTTCAATGATTCAACAAAAAGAGGCATAAGGTAACCATTGGAAAAGAGCTCATCTGCATCAACAAGACTAAGAGGTGACTGTGAAATTGGGAAGTCAAATTTGAAATCTTGAGAATTCTTGAAGAATCTTTTAGAGGGTGGCAGTCTTGGGTCCATCTCAATGAAAGAAGCTTCATCATAAGCATCAAGAGAGGTGCTGAGGGAGCTATCTAGGCTTTCTAGTGATGGCTTCAGGTTAACTAACCAACTATAAGAGAAGCTTTCAATAGAAAGAGGATGAGAAGTTTCCATGGCTTCAAGGAATTCTGGTAGTGATGACAATTTTGATGGTATAAGGGAATGGGATACAAGGTGGGCTAAAGCTAGCAAAGCCTCTTCTCTTATGCAGCATATTGTTTAACTTGTATATATATATATATATATACAAGTATGTATGTATATATACCTTAATATACCATCTCTCTCTAACAATTGGGTATATGGCTCTCTGGCCAGAGACAATGAAATTTAATAATTGGAATTGAGAAAAGAAGAAAAGAAACAAATGTGAGCTCCCACCAGACCCATAATGTCTTGTTGCATAAGTAGCTAACCTCACCCTTTCTTTTTAATCATTAGCTGCTTTAAATTTTTTACAAAGGAGTTGGTTTGTTTCTAGAACTTGGTCTAATTTATCATATCATATTCTATTTAATAAAAAGCAGAAAGAGGTTCATGCATATAATTAAGATGTGGTACATTTAAGAATTCAGAAGAATTAAGCAGAACCAGTTTTGTGCTTTAGAATGTTGCCTTTAAGCTTTTGTTCAGTAAATCAAAAGTAAGCAAAAGGAATCTTAGTAATTACACATGTTGAATAGGGAAAAGAATAATTGGTTAACGTCATCCAAATTTGTTCTGACATATGCCATTTTTTCTGAAAACAATACGGGCTATATTGTTGGTTTTGCTTAACTTGGTTTGTTTAATTGTTGTCTTCTTGTGTTGTGTTTATTAATAGTTGGATATGACCAATTTGGAAGAGTGATTTCATCACTTTGATGATCACATCCCAACTGCTGCAACATAAGGTTGAACATAAATGATAAAATATCCAATTGTACCATATTTATGACTTGCATGTAACCTAAATGACATTGATATGCATATTTTATTGGACCATTATTATATGTATGTGATACTCTGGACACCATTATTGTTTCATGGAAGAGAAAAGCGGTGGTCCATAGGTATGTAGAGTCATGCTATTTATTTAACAATAAGCCAAATTAGGTTTGTATAGTCACAAAGAGAGTAAATTGAAAAAAATAAAAAATTATAACAAATGGATTCATAGTAAATATAGTTTAGTCATCCCAGGAAACTCAATTTGGTCATCAAAATAAAGTTGACATCAATTTAATTTATGAGTTATAAAATGTGATATTAATTTAACTTTTCAATTAAATTTCCATTAACAATATTCTCATTATCTATACACAAAAAGATTATTTTGATATTAATTACTTTTTTTTTTGGTACAACGATATTACTTTCTTTAGAGGGACTATATTGATGTCAACTTTCTTTGTAAGAGAAAATTGATGTCACATATATATTTGACAAATTAAAACTAGTGTTTATTCAAAAAGTTTTTCAAACTTAAGAATAAAAAGTCGTTCAACCAATTGATGACATTTAAAGAACAATTAATAAGTAACTTCATATTGATTTTATTAACTAATTTGAGTGCTTACTTATTCCTAAATTAAAAAAAAAAAAAAAAAAAACATACGATTACCAAAAAAAAAAAAACATACAACTCTGAATTAGAAACCAATTGCAAAACGCTATACTAATTACAACATAAGAACAAATGTATAAAGGACAATGGACATGTTCTCCTCTTAAAGGCAGGCACCAATGGATAAATTACATGATCCCATTACCACAAGAGTACTTGACACACGCAGCTGTATTGTTGTCCTTGAAACAGTTCAACAAAGATATGAAAAAAAGCAAATCCAGGAATACAAGGCAAAAGCATTACGGCAAAAGCAAGTTTTCCGAACTCAAATCCGTGATTTTTTGGTCAAAAGAAGTAACTATAAGGCTCACCCTAAATAGAAATATGAAATATGAGGGGAAAATATCATGAGATTTTCATGGGAAGGAAATTTCAGGCTTTTTCATCCACAAGAAGCCTTGTGAGGTGAGCATACAAATCTTCTATAGTTTGAAATGTAAATGAAACTCTGTCCTTTTCATCCTGAAATGAACTAATTAGTTTTGAAAAGCAATTTACTGAAATTTTTAAAACAGCAGACAAGGGTCCCTAGGGATGTCCGATAAAGAAGTAGACATGAACAAAGTTTTTAGGGACAAAAGCCACTAAGCCAGGATTATAGAATGACTTGAAACCAATTGGTCCCCTCTCTTATGTCCCCATTAAAGACAATACGTATTGGCTGCTAAATCCAACACTCATTAATGCAGTCTAATTCTGAAAAGAACCTTATACCATTCATGCAAGTACGAAGGAACATAAGTACGACAGAAAATTTACCTGCAAGAATATAATTAGAGATAAACTTCAAAATGGATAATCAAAAGCTCACCTAGAACACTTTGTCAATAAGTCTCTCACTCTGGGGCCAGGAAGTAATGATGTCAGAGTGCAATGGAATTAAGGAAATCCATATATTATAGGATTTTGTGCTGCTTAAATGAAGCCACAAGTTTTTAGTTTCTCAAATATCCTTAACTGTTCAGAACATGCCACAACTAAAAGAATTTTATCTTGAAATTCTATCAAATTAAGATAGGTCTTCAACTTCAATCTTCCAATCTATCAAGCTTTGGTGAAAATTTGATAAAAATTTTCATGTTAGACTATACAAAGTTCAATTTGTATGTGCTATTTTCACATTGTACTATCCGTACTAACATTCTTGGTCAAGGCACAACGGCCTAACTCACTTGGAGTGAGATGGTACAGGAAAATTTCTTTCTTCAGTACTCTTATTATAGTCAATGAAGACTCAGTGTATTACCTATACAAATGTTAGAAAAAATAACCTACTTAACTTTATTTATTCTGTTCATTCCTTTATGGTTAATGACACATGAAACCACTTATTTCTATTGAGAAAGGAGTATGTATAATGTAATACAGGAACACTGAAGATTTACTTAAATGATACAGACGATCCTAGAAAAAAAAAACAGTTGAGTATTATTTCATGAGATTTAGAAATACAAAAACATTCCACACACTATGCAATAAAACTGATGGCAAGAGGTATTCCTGAGCAGTGCAAAGACATCACCCATCACCATGCCTTAAAATGCAAGAGGTAGGGCCCTCTGCATGTTAAAATGTGCCACAATTGATTGCTCTATGCTTGACAGGGTTACAGGAGTAGTAGGAAGAACCAGCAAAAAATTTAGGTTTACTTGTGACAGATGATTGGTAAGGGAGAACATGAGGCAGCCTAAACCAACATCAAAATGCCACTTCCCATCAAAGTGACACATAAGGGAGGCATGGTCACACTGTAACTATAAACCAACATAGGATAGCTTACATAAAATTGTTGAGCAAATAAAGATGGTTCAACTTCCAAGAGTTTCGAATGAATATTCAGATATATTTGAAGCACATTTAATTTAAGAGGTTATATTAGGTGATAATGATAGATGCTTATTAATATGCATTGGAGACTCATGTCGACTTAGACTATATGTCAATATTTCTCTGACTTTTGAGCTTCTTTCCTCTTTCATCTCAATTGGGAGTGTGTCCATACTGATATACAGTGTTGGCTACAAAGGCACTAGCCTACCACATATAAATTACATTGAACCCGTATGTTAATTTGCACAGCTCAACATCTTAAAACCCTTTCAGCAACCACAACCATTTAACTCTCTAATTGAACTTGATAAACAATCATCTACTTAAAAACTCAAGTTGGTAATTGATGGATCTTCAATATTTTTATATTATACCTATCTAACACACTCCCTTACCCAAGAATCCTATGAACTTGAAATGAGGATATTGCACAGGCATATTTTCTTTTTCTACCTTCTATTAACTTAATTCCATTGAAAAGTGGGGGATATGAGATCGAACTCGTGACTTGTAGTCATGAAAGTTCTGATACCACTGTAAAAATTATTTCACCTAAAAACTCATACCGATAAGTAATTGATCTTCGTTATTCTTACATTATATCTCTGTAACATAACTAATTATTCTCTTCACGCTAATGGCTTAGGAAAAATTAAATCCCACAAATATAAACTGTTTCCCGACATCTTTTTCTTTAGAGCAGCCAAAGTCATCATATCAAGCAGGCTGCATAATTTCTGCATATTTAAATCCAGTTGTAAATTGATGTGAATTAAAACAATCAACCTTATGTACCAAAAAAAAAAAACAATCAACCTTACTATCAAACCGAGTGAAACTCAATTATTCTGGCATATGCAAACGCTGCAGTGACACCTGGTGGATGACGCACAAGAACAACTTGTCGAATCTGAGGTTTCAATCCCGAAATAAAGAGGCTCTTGCGCATCAGAGGAGTCAGTGTAGGTATCATCCTAGCAAGTAATTCGAAGGCGGATTGGAAATCAGTGACAGACCCTGATGCTGCAATTTAGCTAATGCACCTGGAGGATCTTCAAAATCAGAAGGTCCAAAACGTTGGTGAAGTGCTTGCACAAAGGATGGCCAATCGGGGAGATGCCCAGTGGCAAATAGGGATTCAAACCAACATGAGGCAGGCATATCAAGGTTAAAGGAAATCAGATCTAGACGATCTTGTTCTAGTACCTGGTGGTAGCAAAAGTAACGCTCCACAACGAACAACCAATGCCCAGGGTGGCCAGACCCAAATCTGGGAAAATCAATGCGCATAGAACGAATCGGATTAGGAGGACGAGCATTGTTGGCTCCTGGAGTAGCACCGCCTGATTGAGGGTTTGGCAGTAGTGTGGCTACTTGAGCTTGCATAGTTTGTAGAAGCGCATGAACATCTTGGATCTGGACATTAACATTGGTGAATCGTTGATCTAGGGTTCTTTCTGTAACATCCCCATCTCGAGCCGGTTCAATTAACATACATATGATAAAACAGAAAACAGCGGAAGACTTAACTTACGAAAATACGAGTTAACTTTTTCTTTTTTCTACTTTAATTCTTACTCGGGGTAAACGAAAATCGGGCAGAGTTTCCTCTATAAATCGGACAACTGGGGATTTTCCAATCCCACTCAGAAGCATTTCCTGATAAATAGTTTATACAACATAGTAATCCAGAAGTACCAGTCATGCAAATACAATCAGATACCCATCCATGGGCGCATGCAAAATATGGCTCCGTGCCACTATCCTAATCAACATGCAATCCAATACGAAATCATAAACTGAATAATACATCATCATATAACGTGCCTGAATACCCAAATGTACATGCATCCGAGTGACAGACATGTACAAAACATATACATGCCATATACAAAATAAAGGATCAATATCGTGATCCATCAAATGCGGAAATACTAAAAGACATCAAACACTCCAAAAGGTAGTAGCCTACAGCCACTCAAAATCCGATCTGTCAATTGCCTCAGCCACGTGTCGTGTCCCTGCCTAGCGAGGACTCACCGGGAATCTGGGCACCTGAAAATATGTCCCCAACGAGGGGTGAGATTACAAATCTCAATAAGCTCCAGGTTTATAGAGAATTCTCCATACCCCCGGCTCACTCCTGCATGAAAGTCAGATACAGAGTATACAAATACAACATATAACAGATATCATAACAGAACAGAGCATATATCCATATCATATCAGAGATGTGCGCCGTCATTCCCAAGGGAGGACCCCAAGCGGAAATCAACGCACGTGTTCCCGAGGGAGGACCCCAAAGCGGAACCAGACATATCAGAGGCGTACACCATCAGTCCCGAGGGAGGACCCCAAAGCGGACATCCGGGTACTATACAATCAATGGCCAGAGATTGTTACAGAAGTCATATTACAGAAGTCATATCAGAGCAAAACATATCATGTTATCAAATAACTCTATATGAATGTATCTATACAAAGCATCTAAATCACAGTCATACAGTCCAACCATAGTTCACTAACCATGGTGGAGCACTCAAGCAGAAAAAGACTCCTTAAACATAGAGCTTACCTCTTGAAGCTTTACCAATACGCTTACTTGTGGAACAAGTTACTTTTATCGCTTCAAGAGATTTTCGATCCTTCTCAATCCCTAGGCACACCTAGAGAATAATTTACAATGCATCAATAAAATGATGCAATACCATGATTATTTCATAAGCATACATTTTATCGCTTATTTTCCTTTCTTTATATTTTTGCCAATTCTATGCCAATACACAAGTCTAGACCTCTATACACCCGTTGGCGTTCTTTAATTTAATCAAGCATTTACTTAAGAATTTTTCACATAAATCATGCTATTTTTCTTTAAAAGTCGCGGGCATACCCTTAGGGACTCAAGGTATTTTTCAACCATTTGTCAAAGCATTTCACTTCTTAGCTCATCCATTGGTATATTAAAATGCAACACATTTTATTAGAATAAAATGTAACCAATATATATATACCCCTAAACATCCTATAGTTCGAAACATAGAGCAAGTATTTGTAGGATTTTTTTCTAACTTTGGCATTTCCACCAATTCATCCATTTACACTACATTCCAACATATTTTACCTTTTCAAACATACAATAAAAATTTGCATGATGAACCCTATATAACCCATGAAGGCCGAAACCTAGGGGGAAATTACAATAGGGCTTTTCAATTATTTTATCACATGTGGATACTTACTCAACACTATAGCTTCCTAAATAACAATAATCCATCATAATTTTCACATTCTATACTACTTTATTTCCTACCCAACCATGCTCATGACTTTCAAAACATTATTCACAATAATAAAGCCATAGGGTTAGAGTTTTGTTACCTCCAATGAACTACCCAAAGCCTAGAAGGCCTTCACCAAGCAAAGCTCCACTAAAAATGTCATTTCTCCTCCTTGATGAATAGTAGCTCGAAAATGGGGGAAGGAAAAACTCCTCACACACTCAACTACAGCTCAAATTGATTGGTGGAATGGATTCATTGAGTGGTTTCTAATCAATTTCATGTGGTGGGTCTTTGAATTTGGAGAATGGATTCATTAAGAAATCAAAGAAAGGAAATTTGGAACCCTAGCCCCTTCTCCTCCAAGTGCAGCTCGGCCATGCAAGAGAGAGAAGAAGAAAATCTGAAATGAATAGTGTTTCATTTAAGTGACAAGGCTATATAGGCACTTGTGGACCCTTTCATCGGATGTTTTTCTATCGCGTATTTTAACTTAAATTGACCCGGAACTAACTTAAAGCTACGAACATATTTTTATTTTTCTAAAATCATTTACATTAATTTTTATTTGTTACAAAACAATATTCATAATTCACAGTATGGTTTCTGCGCCGTTTTTGACGAAATGCACTGTGAATCACTAACTGTACTTCGTTCACTTCTGAACTTAGAACTTATAAACTTATTATTTTCTTGGGCTTATATTGACTTGCTTGGCATATATTGGACTTTATTATTCTTATTTCATCAAGTATTTGTTTCTAGACTCTACCGGTTGCTTAAACAGCAGTACAAAATACCCGGTAGAAATACTATTCACGAGATTTTCACGGAAAGTGCCAGACTATACAATTTTTCGTTCTGAACTCATATTTGTCGTCAGAATTATCAAATTATGTCTCTAAAATTATTTTGCTCTTTTAAGCTCTACCGGTTAATTCACAAAACTGTAAATTCTCCGGCAGAACGCACTGTTCATAACATAGTCATGATTACAGTCAAAATACTCGGAATTACTCACTGAATCTAATTATGGCATTTAAATCCTTAAATTAAATCTCTAATTAAGATTTACCATTTAGGGTCATTATACTTTCCACGGTGGTGATCCGGACATTAACATCGTTGAATGGTTGATCTAGGGTTCTTTCCACAGACATTAACATCGTTGAATCGTTGATCTAGGGTTCTTTCCACGGTGGTGATCCGGTTAGAAAGGGCAGTGAGTTGCTGGTCGTGAGCATGGACTTGAGTGGTGAGGCCAAGGACTTGAGCGTTGAGGTCATGCAGGCGAGTACTCTCAGCTAGGGGTGTAAATGGGCCAAGCCAGCCTACGGGGGGGCCTATGGCCTGGCCTACGAAAAGCCTGGCCTGTCCTGGCCTACGAGGTCAAAATAGTAGGTTAAGGCTTGTAGATGAGCCTGTTTAGAAACAAGGCCGTAGGCTAAACATAAAATGCCTGCCCTTTTAGCCTGTAGGCCGGCCTGCTTAATATTTAAATAAAAAAATATTTTATATATTTATTTATTTATTCTAAAAGTTAGATAACCTAATTGCTTTTGTTTTAGTATGCCAAGAAAAATTCAATCTTTGTTGTCATGAATTTTTATAATATGTGTTCTTGTTAAAAAATCTGTTGTAGAATTTTAATAATTTGGACACATGCTAGAAATATTGTTTAATGAATAAGATATTTCATTTTTTTTTAAATTTAATATGCAATATGGTAGGCCTAAAAGGCCTCATAGGCCATGTAGGCTTTTTATTTTTTAATAACAGGGCAGGCTTGGACTTTAAACTAAGCCTTTGATAGGCTCATAGGCCAGATAGGCTCAACATTTTTGTGTGTAGGCCTAGGCCAGGAAGGCCAAAGTCTGCCCTGCCCTGGCCTATTTACACCCCTACTCTCAGCCATAACTCAATGGAACAGGATCAAGGAAACCAATGAAAGAGGGAATTAAGAGAGGGGAAATTAGAGAAAAGAATGAGAGAGAGAGAGTTTCTTCTCTCTACGTGTCTCCTGTGTTCTGTTCCTTCATTTTTCAAATTTCCATTACTCGTTTTCTCTGTTCGTTTCTCAATCCTAAAGCCAAATATGGGCTTCATGAACATGCCTTTCTTTTATTTGGTAACAGGACAAATGGGCTTGGCTTACAGTGTTAGCAAATTATTTGGGCTTTTGCGTGGATGCCCGTGGCCTTTCATTTTTGTTGTACATTAATCTTTTTTTCTATTTTTAAAGTTAATTATATATTTAAAAAATATATAACTTAAAATTTTAAATACCTTATTTCTATTTTAAATAAATAATGACAGTTATAAAGGACTTAATTAACATTGAATTTACAAGATACATATATTTTTTTAATAATTTTTACTGATAATAGATATATTTATTAAATTAAAGTTACATTTTATTTCCAAAAATTTAAATTTTAGATAACCCTTTAAAATATTAAGAATTTTTTTAAAAAATATGCTGTAAATAAATAAAAAATGCGATAGTTTGTTTAAGCTTAAATATTAGATGATTGTTGTCTAAGTTACTCTTAAATCTCTTACGTTTTTTTCTCATTAACGTCCGAATAAGAATATCATGATTCATTTCATTTTTTTAAATCGATTTATTAAAAAATTAATTAATCTGGTTTAAAGACATTCAAACTTATATTAAAAGCGGACCCTATCAACATATGATCATTTACATTAGTGTTTCTCTTGGTCATTAATTTTATTTATATCTAATAATTTTAATTTATTAGACATAAGCATATCAACGATTAAAATTGGATATTTGATATAAAACTTCTTACAAAAAAAAAATTGGATATAGAACTTTTTATTCTTGAATCGGTATAAAATTAACTACTCATATGTATAAATATATATATATATATATATATATATATATATATATATATATGTATCTATGTATATGTATAATTAAAAGTAACATATTACTCACAAGGACTAATAGTTAATTGGTTACTGTTTTGCCTTGCTAACAATTATGCAAGTATACGCGACAACAAGTAATATAGGGCTTGTCTGAGTCACAGTTATTGTAACATCCCGGTGTTGACGAGGGCCGTGAGTGATCGCCTGTAAGAAAGGGCATGGTGTGAAAGGGCACATACAATGAGCGGCTCCTGGCAAGCTTCCAGCACGTGGTACATGAAGGAATCGAATTGACACCCGAAAAAAAGGGATTCTGTAACACCCCGTTCTAGAACCGGAATGTTATCATTACGTACGGCATTAAGCGCAGTTACAATCACATTGGTTCAATTAGAAAACCGGATAAATTTTTCCTTTTTAAACAAGCCGGATTTAAAATAACCAAGTGCGTGATCATAACCATATATGCTTCACGAAATAGTGGGACTAAACTTAATATTATATTCCCATTTTATTTGACAATACGTCGTTAAATGTCTTCATCTCTTTAATTATCAAATTAATTCTACACTCCTTTTATGATTCCCATCTTCTACTATGTTATAGCATTTTTCTTTAGCTACACGTGGGTTCAAACTGCGCTCAAATCGGAGCACCGTAGCCAAAGTTATGCATTTTCTAAGAAAAAGGTACGAAAATTTGCAGGACTCCCACGCTCATAGCGAGAGATCGTCCCAGGAGGCAGAAATCTGGCGCCCCTAGCGCCACAGTGGCGCCCTTAGCGCCAATGCCACTGCTTCATCTGGCCAGTTGGCGCCCTTAGCGCCAGTTTGGCGCCCGTGGCGCCACATAACAGGGCTGGATGCCCAAAATAGGGTGATTTGACCTATCTATGATGTTTACCCCATAACTTGAGCTATACTCACTCAAATTACACCATTTTGGTCTCTATGGAAAGCTAAGAGAAATGTCTACAACTTCCATAAAGGCATCAAGGTCCAATTCCATCATATAGGGTACGAAAATTGGTCAACCGGACATAATATCTTTGTTTTTACATGGATTATCATCCTAATTGACGACATATAAATTTCCCATAAACAATTCTTAGTTCTTGCAAGATACTTTCACTCCAAAATAACATGCATACATATGTCTTCTTCGCTTACAATGTTACAACACATCTTAATTACAGAATAATGAGACTTAGCTTCAAAATACTATGATCATCACCTTGGTTCCCAACAACAAAGAGATACCTCAAGAAATGAGCATAGGCTAAGTCCATCCAATAAAGCATGATATACATGTGATGATTTGCTTTCAAATGTAAATAATATACATGATGTTTCTACATGTCATATACATAATCCCAAAAGTGCAACATCTTCATGCATCACTAATCCAAATACGGCCACTTGCCACTGGTGGCTCCTGCAGCATCCTTTCCTGAAAAGGGGTCCCCACAACACGGGGTAAGATATACGAATATATCCAGTAAACCAGGGGTCCTTGGAGCATCTCTCCACCCTATAGTTCCAAGAACAGTGTAATAGCAATAACAATAATAATGCAGTAAATACATATCTATGCAAAGTGTAAATAACATCTCCAGGAGAAATCCCTCGAGCTCTCAAGTTGTCCTAAGGATACTCAGATGCAAATAGTCCTACTGGCCAGCTAAACTACCAAGTATGATTTACGCATCGTCATGCAACATACCAACATAGGGAAACACCATTCTATGCCACACCAAATGCATACACATACGTATAACAAAGCATTACACTATTTCATTGCATTTATATACACTATCAACAACCACTACCCTTTCAGGGCTTGGTGGAACAATCAAGGGAATTACACCCAAGGTCCGAAGGCTTACCTCAAGCTTCTGTCAACCTATGTTCTCGACCAACAGGTTCAACAACCAATTACGATAATCCACTTCCCAAACAAAACCTACACAAGGTTTAATGCAATTAAAACATATTGCATCCAAAGTGTCTCATAATTGCCAACCACTACTTAATCATGCCACAACTAAAGCATGGACTCACCTATTCCGATGAGCTAATCAAGCTCCATAGCTTGCTCCAACGGTTGATCACTCACGGTTGGTCCAAATGCCTCAATCCTAGACATCACATGGACACAATAATTATTCAACCAAGTATTGGTTCAACAATGCAAGAAATTCCACAATTCCAAGCATGACATTTTTGAAATTTTCAATTTATTAACCAATGACTATCTAAGCTCATTTTCACCGATTAAATGCCATTACTAACATTTCTCATAACATACGCTAAGCTCCAATACTCCTAGAACATAGCCAATCTATCAACATTTCATAAAAACTCTAAAACACTATTCATTAAACCTTAAATCATGCAATTTCAATGGATTATAAGGTTCAAGGAGTAGAATCTTACCACCAATGGTCACACAACCAAAGGGTGTGGATCCCCTAAGCTCTCCTTGAAGGGAATGTCTTCAAACACCTCCAAAAGCTATGTGGGTCGAATTTCGGGAGGAAGAAATCTCCCCCCACAATGCTTCCCACACAAAACCAAGTTAGGGTTATCAAAGAGGAGGTGATTTAGAGTAGTTTAGGCTTTGGAATCATCAAATTTGGTTGAGGATTGCACTCCCTCCTCCCTTCTTCTCCTTCCCTCATTCTCTCTCTTTTCCTTTCTTCCTTTCCTCTTCTTTGTTTGCTCGACGGGTTGGGTGGGAAATGGGGTTCTTTTAGTAGCTTGGTCACTTAACATAGGTTAAGTGACTTTAAGCGGGTATTGGTTCGTCTATCTATTCAATTCCATTCACCCCCAAACTTTACCCAAAAGTCTGGAATATTTTTCTAGGAATATTTCAAATTCTATTTTTATATTTTGGATACTTTTGCCTACACCCATTTACACATCTTAATTTTCACTGAGTACACTTTTTACCCCCAAAGTGACTCTAATTCATTTAATTAAGTATTATACTTAATTTTACTCACTAACACATACTTAATTATTTGATTACATGTAATTTACTAATTAATTAGGTTAGGGCTATTATAGATTCCAAAGACTGAACAGTTGGGGTTAGCTTATAAGAATTAATTGGTACTATCTATATTAACAAGATGCTTTTCAGTAGCCCATAATAGAGGGACTTCATAGTTAAGCGTGCTTGACTTGGAGCAATTCTGGGATAGGTGACCTCCTGGAAAGTTTTCCCAGGAAGTGTGTGAGTGAGAATAAAGCACGCTGAAAAGTTCCGTATTAGTGTGTGAGGATAGTCATTGATTCTTGAAGCGGTCAGGCATTACAAGTGATATTAGAGAAAGGCCTTTTTCCCAAACCAGGCAGAAGCTGGTGGGCATGTAACATCCCGGGTCCTGAAGATGAAGGGTAGTGATCGCCGATGCGAAAGGGTAAGGTGCAAAAGGGCACAGACAAGGAGCGGCTCCTATAAAGCTTCTAGCATGGGGTACATGAATAAATCGAATCGACACCCGAAAGAGAGAGATTTCAAAGACTGTGCACGTATGAGACTCATAGTTTGGGATAGCTTATAAGAATTAATTGGTACTATATATACTAATGAGATGCATCTACTTTTCGGTAGCCCATAAGGGAGGAACTCCATAGTTAAGCGTGCTTGATTTGGAGCAATTTTGATATGGGTGACCTCCTGGGAAGTTTTCCCAGAAAGTGTGTGAGTGAGAATAAAGCACGCTGAAAAGTCTCGTGTTAGTGTGTGAGGATAGTCATTGATTCTTGAAGCGGTCGAGCGTTATAAGAAAGTTTGCTCTAATACGATAAAATATAATACCCCGTATGCATCCGGATTTGTTATCATATTACGGTATTAAGCGAGCTCAATTAAATGTGGAAGCTAAAATAAATCAAGTTATAAGACATGCGAGATTACTTTTTTCTTTATTAACATACCATATAAAAATTCATCTATATCCTTATGTAATTGTAGAAACACAAAATAATTCATGAAATGCCTCCATATCATAAATAAATACTAAGTCATGAAGCTACATCACATAGTATAACCAACGTCCATACTCCTGGCGTATACAAAATACACGTGTTCAACAATAACACGAATAATCAACGGCATGGACAACCCCCACGCTCACAGAACAAATGAAACACACATAGTCTGGTAAAAACATAAAGTGATAATAATCATGTCTCGGTACAATAATCATATCTATAATAATCTGAATAAAACATGTATCTCAAATAAGTTCAACTCCGGCCTCTGGAAGCATCCATCTCATGGACATCTGCACCTGAAAATATGCCTCAGAAGGGGTGAGATCTCTAAACAGAAATCTCAGTAAGCAAGGGTTCTCGAAGAGTTCCTCCGTCCCAAGCTCACTTCGGTATAACAGTTTAAAATAATAGTTCGACAGTAATAATATCCATATGATGCAGCAACAAATATATATTATGCATGTGTGCTAACAAGTCTACTAGCCAGAGAACGATATAATTTACACATGTCTGCTACATACATAAGAAGTATAAGGCTTTTGCCTTATACCCACACTTAGGGAATACAGTCTTGTGCAGCTCCACACTACACTCATGTATTAGCCATCTTGTGTGTAATACACCACATAATATACATATATAAGAGTGCATCATTTCATCATCACAAATAACAGATAAGTACATATACCATATAAAACTATTATCCTCCTCTTGGAAAATGGTAGAACAAATGCAGATTAACCCTGAGAACACGAAACTTACCTGTCAAGTAGTATAATCAACCTCAAAATCCAAATAGCAGAATCAAAGTTTGTTTTATGTCAAAAATATCATTAACAATTATATTCCCGAATTTCATGAAATTTGGACTACGTTTTCTTTTTCGTTTAGTGACTGTCGGCTTCTCACAAAGTCCCCAAGCACAAAACAAAACTTATCATATTTAAAAATGGTATTGGAAATCTTTACCAAAAATTCTAAAATTTTATTATGTTAAACTAGATATCTTACGCTTTCCAACGACATATTATATGTCTCAATTGGAGTTGTATAACTCCGGTTATATTTTTCGTAAAGTTACTGCTGCAAAATGAATTTCCAATAACAAGGTAGCAGCTTCAAATTCAAACCGCGATCAATCCACTTATCTAATGGATACAAAATTTTATAGGGTTTGTAGACCTATGTGTTAGCTTCACATAGGTCCAAACTTCACTCGATTCGGAGCTTTGTAGCTCCAAATCGCGATTTTACCAAACTAGTGTGTTGTTATCACAATTGCGCTAGGTAATCTATTACCATACGGGGGGTAATCGATTACCCTTCATGGTAATCGATTAAAGGGTAATCGATTACCACTATAAGGTAATCGATTACCACCTGCGCAGAAATGCAAAAATGCAGATTTTTCTGCATAATTCGAGTTCCAATGGCCTTCGAAGGTTCCAACCTTGGATTTATGCACAAACAGAAGTTCAATCTACCATATTACACTTCAATTAACAACCTTTAACTTGAATCATCAAAGTTTCCCTTTTTCACACTACAATATAAGCCATTTTCATGAAAATACAAGGGAAAAAGGTGTGTGGTTAGCTTGAAGCTCTTGAAACAGAAGAAAATGGGGGACCTTGGAGACTTTAATGCTGCCCTAAACTTAGTGTAGCGTGAAATTTGAGCATACAAGGTGGGTGTTTTCTTCTCAAAGGTGGCTTCTTTATGATGAAGAATGGTGTTCAAGCCACCTAAACCAACCAAGCATGGATGGTAGCACCTGAACTCTTTTCAAACAGAAGAACAACACTTTAAGAATGGGCAAGAAGAAAAGTGATAACTTGGTGGTTTTCTTGAAGAGAGCAATGGTGTTGGTGTAGAAAGCTTTGGGTAGCCATGAAGAAGAAAAGGAGGCTGATAAGTGTCAAAGACACTATGTTTTTAATATTAAAATTACTTTAAATAATGATTAATATGATTATTAATATATAGTGTTAATTAATAAATTCAGAAGATATTAAAATACCAACAACTAGATAAGATTCTAATCCTTTTTCATATTATTTCAGGTTTAATGTAACAAATCACTAATATGTTGGAAAAGGCAGTAGGGATCAGTTGCAAAGGATAAGGACCAAGAAAAAAAAAAGAATTAATCCAAATTAATCATCAACGAGCCTGATCCAAATTAAAAAGCCCATTTTTATTTCTATAAAAACGCACGTTATGGCTCATTCCATTCATTCAGAAGAGGAGACAGAGGAGCACTTCTGGAGACGACTGCAGAGGAGAAGCAAGAAAAGAAAATTAAGAAATCACCGTGGAGTTTTCCTGCTGAGTTTTATGAATCTTTATAGTTTCTTTTTATTTTTTTATTCTGATTTTATGAATATGTTAGGCTAAATTTATTTATGTAGTTAGGGCGAGACAGAATTAATAGTTTCTTAAACGTTGTTTTATCTTTGATGAAATTATTATTCGTGTGTTAATTATGCAATTAATCTATTTTATATTGATAATCTTGTTCTTGACCTGATCAATCTTGAATAAGCAATAGATTTTTGCATGTTAGTCGATTGCTTAATTGCTGGAATTTGTATGTTCTAGGGATAGGCTTACGAATTTCGTGACGCATAATTCTTGACCTTTAAGCTTGCTTTAGAAAAGACCCTAAGGGATTAGAGCCTTGGAATAAAGTAAAGAACTGAAACCACCAAGGGATTGGAGAGTCAGTTACATTAGAAAGAATTGTCAATAATTGATTGCGAACTTTAATTGCATGAAAGTTGAACTCGTTGAGTAACTATTGGAGAAGTCGAGTTCCTAGCTACATCTTTTATTAATTAAAAGTTAAAAATTGTTTTCTTTGCATCATTAATTCTTGAATTTAATTCTTCATTTCTGAATATTAAAAATAAAAAATAATTTCTTTAAGAATTATGTTTTACAAATTTAATATTCTCAACAATTCCAATTTAAAGATCGATCCAACTTTAATCGTGTAGATAAGTTATTGCTTGGTAATCAGTTCTCGTGAGATCGACAACTTTACTTTATCACTTTATTACTTGTACGACCGGTGCACTTGCCGAAGTCGTCAACAGAGGCTCTACATGAGTGTTTAAAATCTGACCTATGGTTTAGTGCCTATTCCTATTTATATAAGTGTGCTTACTCATTAATAATATTAGTTCTAATAGTTTTACTAATTATTTTTCTACCAAACTTTATATTCTTAACTTACATATTTTTCTAAGAATTATCATTTTTTATATTAATTTTTCGAGACACTTCAATACGCATTTATACCGCGAAATAGCTGGTATTAGTTCTGACATCACTACCTATTATTTTCACCCCAAGTTTGATATTCTCGACCTAGATATTTTTTTAGGAATATTAATATTTTTATCACTATTTTTCGAGTTACTTCGCTGGTACGCATTTATAACGCGAAATACCCGATATTTGCACTTTTCTTCCGAAAAGTGACTTTCTACTGATTATTATAATTTTCTCATAATTATCCTACATCAATTGTGGAATATTTTCCTAAAATCATATTTATTTCATTAAATTTCTAATTTAGCGAAGCGGGTTTTTACAATTATCATTCCCACAAGGATCTTTGTCGTTTTTAACTTGACTAAAATTTGTAATTGTTATAACTAAATTCATTCTAAAAAAGAAAATAACAATAAAAATAAAATAGTCACAAGATTAATATGAAAAAGCAATGACTATGTTACTATTTTATTTTTAGACATTTCTAAATTAATTTTGGATTCAATTGTTCTAAAAGATGGAAATTAATAGAAATTAATTTAAGAAATGCTTTATTTTTGTTTTTTATTAAATTATTTTTGGAGAAAAATTTAAACTAGAAGGTTGATCAAATGCTAAAACAGAGAAAAGACAATGAGTTGGTGAAAATATTTAGAAAAATGGGTTGAGTTTTCGGTTCTCCTCCCCCCGCAGTGCTTGAACGAATGATTTGATTAACAAATTGCTCATCCAAAAATTCACAGTTAATGAAACTCACTTGTTAATTTTTAATCTCTTAAAAATATTTTATCCAGAATCAACCACTTACATATCTCTATGCCAAGTGGGATTAGGACTCTTGAGACTCAGGTCCAATGTTACATGGAGGACTCATTCATGTCTGAAGTGAGATCCCTTGAATGATCTCTCATTCAAGTCCATGAGCTTAATGCAGAGTCCAGAATGAGTTGTTTCTCAACAACTAATTCCTAAATAATCCTCTAACATCCGGTTGGACTATAGAAAATTTAAACACAAAAATAGCATTAAACAACTAAGATAAAACATAAAAATTCAGAAAACCAAACATTCATCCAAGCACTGAGGTTTGGGTATCACCTAAACCCAACCTCTAAAAGTACTAGCTCATACCCATAAGCTCAAAATAGAAAATGAAACAAAAGGAAAATAAAAATTAAAAACTAAAATCAAACTAAGCAGAGGCTAAATCATAACTAAAAATAAAAATAGACTCTAAAAAAATATCAACTAGGTGTAGGAAGAAGAAGACCCCTACATCTGTGCACTAGCTACTTTTATAACGCTCCATCCTCACATGCATTAGTTGCATGAGCTCATCTTACACCATCCATGTGCCTCCTCTCACACAATGAGATCAATCAACGCATGAGAACCTTTCCACTATACGCTTGCTCTGCACCATTAGCCCGTAATTGCCTCAGATTTGCAAAATAAAAATAGATTCTTCTCTATGTATGGCTGGTTTAATTTGTAGGTTTGGTAGACTGATTGGGATTAGTTGCTTACTGACTCAACAAGAATCACCATTGAGAGCTTGGTTTGTGTTGTGATTCGATGGTTAATAGAAATCAAGATGGCTAAGCGAACTGATTTGATGTGGCCGATCAGAGAAGAAAAGGGTTAGGGCTCCTTAAGTTTGGCTCAAAATTCTGATTGAGGTAAGAGTGCATCGATGGTTCCTTTTCTCTCTTTCCTCTTTTTATTTTTTTTCCTATTTTACTCTCCAAAGCAATGCTGACTTGGTCCGGTTCTGTTTTCTAAGTTTTTGGGCTGGAAATTCCTGCATAAGCCATTCAAATTATTCAGCCCAATACTTTTAAAATTCAAAATAAAATGCTAGAATCACATGATACTAGATTTTGTTACATATAATGGATCCAAATAACATTTTTCTTCAATTTAATGCCAGCAATTAACAACTTTAAGTCTCTTTCCCATAGACTTATCTCACCTCTAAACTCAGCATTTTGCTTGTCCTCAAGCAAAAACAAGTCAGCATAAAACATTAGGCACATTTGTCAATCTTGAATCATTAAACAATTAACACCACTCAGCAGCATCATTCACAATCAAAAAGATTTTCAAGTTAACACATGACTTTTTCTTTTTATGAAACATTTTCTCAACAATTCACATATTTCCAATCCATTTTCTCAAAACTTTTCACTTTACATTTTTACAAAACAATCCTCAAACAATTCTATCAACTTCATGATCGTGGATCACTGTTCTATCTAGTTCCTAAAGACTTCAATCAGATTTTCAAATAATGTGCCAAGATAACAGTCAAACACTTGACTTTCTCAAGATAATTCCTTTAACAATTTTGTGACAAATGTTCACAAAGTTTGTACTTCAAACAGCAGCAAAGAAAACATTTAATTAGGCAACTTGGGTTGACCTTTTATTTAACAAAACAGTTCAGCAAATAGTTTGCAAACTTTCAATATATGGATGTACTTAATGACTAATGAAGTAATAACAGAGAAGATCTTGATTTTTCAATTTCTTAATAACAGAGAATGAAATTGTTACAGCAGATAATTGAGAATAGCAATGACACTCTCCTCACAACATTTACCACTCAGTGTTTCAGGGACCTGTTTCTCTCCAAACCTCACTGGGAATAGGTTTGACGTAGGCTTGATAGGGTGCTAGAGTTTCCTAAGTGAAGCAACAAGTTGAGGCTTAATCTAAGGGACTTGCAAGGGTTGTAATTTGGCTTAGGTAAAGGTAGGAAATTGATGGGGAGATTGGTTGATTTAATTATGATGGAAAAACACATTTTCGAGGCACTAATCAAAAAATTCAGAGGCTGTTTCATTGACTGCTATTTTCATCCTTCATAGGATCGATTCTTCTTTCTTTTCTTTTAAGCAACATTCCAAGAGCAGTCTTTTGCTTTAAACTTTTTTAAGCCATGAATTTTTATTTTTTAGAATAGCAACTTGCCTCTAAATTTTATTTTCTTTTTCTTTTTCTTTTTCTTTTTTCATCATAACTAACTGTTGGGGTAGATGGTGAAATGGGAGTCAATGTGGGTATGTAAAAAGAAAAGGGTAAAGGATCATAGGAGTTTTCAATGGATGATATTTTTGGGTGGCTTTTTGGCTTAAAATTGGTTAAACAAAACAAAAAATTCCCTTATCATTTCAAACCAGAACAAGTGTTACACTTAATCAATTATACACCAAAACATGTTCTGCCTCAACTACCTAAGTGAGGATCTCTCATGAAAAAAGCTCAATTGTTTAAGCCCAAATCCTCACTGGTTAAGTTAAATTGCTCTCACAATTACCTATTGATCCAATTTTATTCCCTGCCTTAATCAATTTGGCATCCTCAATCTTTTTATGTTATCATCTCTTAGCCACCAAGATACTCTTATCTCAATGTCCATATTTATACAACTGAAAGTTGAATTTCTTCGTCTTAAAAAAAAATCCAAACTACCTAATTATGCATCAGAATATATCTATTGCTATTTTATGCACAAAACCTTGAAACATATTTTTTAATTAAAATCTGATCAAAAGTTTAGCAAATTGACCATCAAAACATGTAAAACAACAACTTTTCTAAAAACAGCTACTAACAACTAAGAACATCAAACTCTAATATTGTTAAAAAAATACGAAAATTAGAATCCATATTCACAAAATCAAAAACAGCAAATAAACACAAAACAACAAATTATCTTGAACTCTTCTCCTGCAAACTCAAACTAAATAGTGTCCTCATTATTTTCATGAATCAGGTTACTATATACACATGCAAATAGAAAATAAACTTGGTAACCTGGGGCTAGAAGAGGTTCTAGCCCTACTCATCCTCAAAATTTGATCCTTCAGATTCAGATTTGTCAAGATCTTTTTCTGAATTTGAGCATGCATCACTGTGGGGGTTCTTCTTCTTCATCATCTTTTTCTGCTTGCTCTTCTTTATCATTTTGCACCATATTCATTTCATTCATTTTTCTTGGACTACCTATCTTCTTTGATGTAGATTGTGCAGGTTCTTTTACAACTGGATGCGCAAGGGATGTGGTGGAGAAGGAGCACTTGGTGGCTGAGCTTATGGCGCTAAAAGGTTCTGTCAAACCTCCTCCAAACTCAAAAGTGACTCACTGTAGTTATGTATCGACTTGTCTTTCACTTGACACATTTGTAAAACAAAATCAATGTATTAAAATTTCCATTAGTTAACATCAATTCTGTTTCGCAATCTTTTTTTTTAAAGCAAGCTATTTTACAGAAGATTTAAACTAACTTTGAGACAACAAGCAGGAAACATGCACATAAAGGAGTCAAAGTTAACACACAACAGAAAAGAAAAACCGAAAAAAATCTAACATGCTTAGTTTATAGTCTTTAGCTAGACTTTTTGCTTCCTTTTCTTGATCAGTTTAAATGAGGCTCTCTTGGGAAAATAGAAACTTTCTCCCTCACATTTCCCCAATAGTGTTTGACCCCTTTCCCATTAACCTTGAATTTTCTATCATCTTCCTCATCCAAAATTTTCACAACTTCATGCAAAAAGATTTTAACAACTTTAAAGGGGCTTAACAACTAGCCTTTAGCTTCACGGGGAATAGACTTAGGTTTGAATTAAAAGGTAGAGCTAGTTGCCATGTATCCCACCATTTGACCACTTTTCGCATGATTAGATTAAGTCTTCTTTGTTGCTCAATGAAGCTACTGTCTAGGTCCGTAACAAAATCTTACATATGCCTAAGGTAGTGCTGATTTCCTTAACATCTAATATGATCCAATTCATGATCTTTTTAAATTTTTTAAGCAAATTCAACAGATGTTTTTCCTGACTAATAGTTAGTAAACTTGACATAATCATAAGCAATGTTTCTTTTTTATTTTTAAAGTAGGCATACCTAAGATTGGTGGGCAGAGGCTTAAGTTCAATGATTAGTGGGACTTCTATGGATGGCCAAGGAGATTTTAGCTCTTTTTTATGCAGACTTAAGGACACAAACTACTTTTCTTTCCAAAAAGTTACAGGTTTAGATTCCAGCTAGCATATACTCTCCTTTAAATCCTCCTTATCCACCTCACACTCATCTAAAATAGCCACTTTTATTGGGTCCTTGCCATTTTCCTCTTTAAACCTATTTTTCACCATGTAGTCAACTGTACCTATAAGAGAACATTCCTCCATCTCCCTAGGATATTTCATGGCCTTTAACATATTAAAGTTGACTCTCTCCTCATTCACATTCAAAGGGAATGGAGGGGGAGATCTATTGCTAATGCTTGATGGATTTGTTTTAGGCAGTAATGTTGCAGGTTTCTTTCCTTGCATGTGGCTTTCCATTGCATGACTTTTAGGCATAAGAATAGCAGGTTCTTGCTCTTTTTCTAGAGAAGATTTTTCCTTGGCAAACTTCTTGAGGTGCAACCAGTTCCTTCCTGGCTTCCTTTTCATCTTGAGTAACAAGAATTTTCATTTCACATGGCTTAACTACAACTTTAAGTTGGATTACCAACCTGTCATTTTTTAGCTCAAGCATTTTGTCTTGTTCATGACACTCTCTCATAGGTTCTTCAATGTTGCTAGGGAAAGTACCTAGAGGTTCATTATTTATAATAATGGTTAATTGACCTATTTGAGTCTCTAAACTCCTAAGAGAGGCGGATGTACTCTACACAACAGCCTCTAAGCTATTTTGCTTAGCTTCATTCTTGACCAAAAAGTCTCTATGCAAGGTTTCTAAGGATGAAGAAGGAAGGTCCACTTGCTGGTTTTGAGAGTACTGAGATGTAGACTGTTGCCTAGAGGGTTGTTGTTGATAGTTTTGAGAAGGAGAATAAAATATAAGTTATGTATTAGAAGGGCCATCTTGCTGCCCTTGGTCTCGCGCATAGTAGAAACCAGAATTCTGCATCGAACCTTGGTTAAAATTATTGAAAAAATTATTTTGGTTTGTATTGTAGTTTCCTACATAGAAAACAGACTCTGCGTTGGATGGACAACTTTGAAAGAGGTGTGGACCACTACGATAAATGCAAGATACACGTGGAATTGGCTGGACAACTTGGTGTTGGATCATTTTGGCCTTTATAACTCGATTTTGTGTCTTAATCAAAGTTGAGAGTGCATCAAATTTAGCTGAGAGGGCTGTGAAGAAATCTACTTCATGCATTTCAACCACACTCATTTGAGCAGCTCTTTTAGCAGAACTTTGGAAATAGTTTTGATCCATTTTCTCTAAAAGATCACGGGCTTCTAGGAAAGGGTGTGGAGCTATGAAACCCTAACACTTCAAAATCCTTGGTGTGTCGTGTTTGACACTCCCCGATACTCCGACACTCTCCGATACTCAACCACGCATTCTAGAGACTCGAAAATGAATTCAAATATTGCATTGAGTTGCATTTTAGTACCAACTATTAGATTTGTTGTATTACGATTACTATTTTATTGAGTTTAATATAAATATTTAGGATATCTTATGTTTTTTTTGCAAAATTGATTGGTATTATAAGTCTAGCTTCATTTTTTTGTTAAATTATTGAATATTAAATATAATATACACTACATAAATAAAAAAATATTATTTAATATCAAAACGTGTCCTAATGTGTCGAAATCTAACATTTTTTAGAATTAACATATCAGAGTGTCGTGTCGTATCCCGTGTCTTGTGTCAGTGTCGGTGCAACATAGGAGTGGAGAACTAGTCATAAACAACTTCTTATTTCTAAAAAAATCTAAGTACTAACTAGCAAAATTAAAAAAAAAAATTAACAAACAAAAACTTAACAGACGAAAAGAAAATTAACAGAAATGGAAGACTCACAAACAATATCTGAAAAGATAAGAGATATATCTGCCATGTATAATCCGTATTCAGATATCAGCACAACATACCAACAAGAATAACAAAAAAATGATAAAAACAAAAAAATATCAACGAAACTTAATCCTAAGAATTAAAAATAAAAAGAACAACTAAAACCAACAAAATTGTTGCTGCACCCAATCTCAAAATACAAAATAGATGATTGCAAAAATTTCAATTTAGATAGGGGACAACATGGTAGCAAACAAACTTTGGAAGAAAATTGAAAAATTAAACGAAAAACAAACTTCAACAGATAAAAACACAAAATAAAACAAATAAAAAATAACAAGAAAATTAGTAGAACAACAGTGTAATCAAGACGCTGATAACAACAACTCTAATACAAAAATAATATATAAAAGAAATCAAATTACTACGAAGAAAAAAAAACAACAAAAAAAATAAAAAATAAAAGCAACTTAACTAAAAACATAATTAAAAAAAAATACAAACACATACGAGATAAACTGCTCAACAATAATACTACTAACAGCAGTTCAGCAATCACAAAAAAAATTCAAACTATATGATTTTTTTACGCTTTTGATCTCCTGCAACGGCGCCAAAAACTTGTTGCTTTGCTAACAGTTATACAAGTATCCGCGCAAGTATACATGACAACAAGTAATGTAGAGCTTGTTTGAGTCCAGTTATCGTTCCCATAAGGATCTTTGGCTTTTTTAACTTGACTATAAAATTTGAATTTGTTATAACTAAATTCAATCTAAAAAAGAAAATAATAATAAAAATAAAATAATCACAAGACTAATCTGAAATAGCAATGACTACATTACTATTTTATTTTTAGACTTTTCTGAATTAATTTTGGATTCAATTGTTCTAAAAGATGGAAAGCAATAAGAAATCAATTTAAGAAGTGTTTTGTTTTTGTTTTTGATGTAAACAATTTTTAGAGAAAAATGTAAACTAGAAGGTTGATCAAATGCTAAAACAGAGAAAAGAAAATGAGTTGGTGAAAATATTTAGAAAAATGAGTTGAGTTTTTGGTTCTCCTTCCCCCACCGTGCTTGAAAGAATGATTTGTTTAACAAGTTGCTCATCCAAAAATTTCTAGTTAACGGAACTCACTCGTTAATTTTTAATCTCTAAGAATTATTTTATCCAAAATCAACCACTTACATATCTCTATGCCAAATGAGATTATGACTCTTGAGACTCAGGTCCAATTTTACATAGAGGACTCATTCATGTCTAAAGTGAGAACCCTTGAATGATCTCTGATAACACATATTTTCTTACACTTATTTATTACTTTTGATTATTATTTTTAGGATTTATTTGAGTTAAATAAAGGTCTTTTGAGTCAAATCAGAATTCTAGATTTTAATTGGGTTTAATTGATTTTCGTCAGAATTTTCTAAATTTATACTACTTTCGTATTTTGACTATATCTCAATCTACATATGTCCTATTAACTCCTTTCTTGTTGCGTTTTGCAGCTAACAGAAAGGGCTACAATCTCTATTTCAGCCACTGAAGCCCAATTCGGACAATAAGATGGTGGAAACCTGAGCCCAAGATGACATGTTTTTGCTGGAATTTTATTTTGAATTTTGGACTTGTAAATTAAATTAGAACCCAATGTGTTTAGGGCACAATGCCATGTTTTAATATTTTATTTTATTTTGTTAAGTTTTTATTTTATGTATGGGCCGAAGTAGTGGAACTCTAGCCCGTTCTGAATGTGAGTTATTTAAGGGAAATTTTAGGAAACCCTTCGGCAGTCAGATTTTGGATTAAACGATTGTTTGGAAGTCTTTCTTTGAAATTCAAGATTCTGCATTCTTTTCTTTTCATCTTCTTCTTCTCTTTTATTTTATATTGATTGATGTTTAACCTTGCGATGCTGGGCTAAACACCTTTAATCAATCTTAGGATTAAAGGTTCGTTAGTTTATTTCAGAGGATATATTTAAATTTTTTAAATCAATTTCATTTTTTTCCAATTCAGATTGAATATCATGCGATTGTAGGTATTCAAACTGAATAATGCGATTGCATTCTATAAAGGAAAATTGATCATTAGATCTAATGATCAGATTAATTAACCAATGAACATAATTTGAACAGATTTAAATTACTGCGATTGCATAGTTTAAATATTGTATTCAACCAAACACTAGGCGATAGTCTCGAGAGAGTTTCCAATTGAATTTGAGGATTCCGAATTTAATTGGGGTTAATCACAAATTGATAATTTATTTTTATCCAATGACGAAATAAATTAATGAATCCTAATTCCTTACGTTGATTGCTTTTAATTCTGATTTTTAAATCATTTTTTCAATTCTGTTTTTATTTTAATTTCCAATCAACAAAATCTCCCTTTCCCTTTTTATATTTTATTTTACAGAACATTTTTAATTTCTAGCAGGTTCTTTGGGAGACGATCCGAGTTGTCCTATCACTACAAACCTAAAGCTCGATAATTTGCGTGGATTCGACAGCGCACGTCAATCTCTGATTCAAGTCTGTGAGCTTAATGCAGAGTCCAGAATGAGTTGTTTCTCAACAACTAATTCCTAAATAATCCTCTAACATCCGGAATCCTCTAACATCCGGCTGGACTGCAGAAAATTTAAACACAGAAATAGCATTAAACAACTAAGATAAAACATAAAAATCCAGAAAACCAAACATTCATCCAAGCATTGTGGTTTGGGTATCACCTAAACCAACCTTTAAAAGGACTAGCTCATACCCCCAAGAGTTAATGAAACAAAAGGAAAATAACAATTAAAAACTAAAATCAAACTAAGGAGAGGCTAAATCATAAGATCAGCTTTGCTACTGTAAGACTAAAAATAAAAACAGATTCTAAAAATAATGTCAACCAAGAAGCAGGAAGAAGAAGACCCCTACATTTATGCACTATCTCTTTTTATAACGCTCCATCCTTAAATGCATCAGTTGCGTGAGCTAATCTTTAACTATCCACGTGCCTCCTCTCACACGATTAGATCAATCAATGCATCATCAGCCAGTAACTACCTCAGATTCGCAAAATAAAAAAAGATTCTTCTTTATATGTGGTTTGTTTGATTTGTGGCTATGGTGGACTGATTGGGATTAGTTGATTACTAGCTCAACAAGAATCACAATTGAGGGCTTGGTTTATGTTATGGTTCGACGGATAATAGAAATCAAGATGGCTAAGCAGTCTAATTTGATATGGCCGATCGGAGAAGAAAAGGGTTAGGGCTCGTTGAGTTTGTCTTAAATTTCTGATTGAGGTAAGAGTGCATCAATAGTTCCTTTTCCCTCTTTCTTTTTTTTCTTTTTCCTATCTTATTCTCCAAAGCAATGCTGACTTGGGCCAGTTCTATTTTCTAAGTTTTTGAGCTTGAAATTGCTGCATAAGCCATTCAAATTATTCATTCAAAACAAAACACTAGAATCACGTGATACAAGATTTTGTTACATGTAATGGATCCAAATAATATTTTTCTTCAATTTAATGCCAACAATTAACACTTTAATCCAAATTGCTGCATAAATCTTTTTTCAGAAACATATCAGTTACCGTACCTCTCCTAAGCACATGAGAGAGAAATAACAAGTTTAATTAACTTTTATATGTATGCTGACATCTATAGTCTTTTAACCTGCCATCATTTAAGCTAAAAAAAAAAAAAACTGGCTCTTAAGTATTACACTTATTACACTATTACCATCTCCTTCTTCTCTGTTAGGCCAAAATCATGCATATTAAAACGACATTTCTAGTACGTTGACATATGATATAGGAAAAAATATTTGTCATTTTAATTGATATAATTTGTATTATTTTACTCTCATAAAAATATGGAATTCATGAATTTTTTTTTGTCCACTATCTTTTCTTCATAATTTATCTTTTTCTTTCATTTAAAATAACACAACTTTAAATTCTTTAAAAAATGACACAGCTTTTCCTGTGATATAAATATTGAATTTGTCGTTTCTTAATAAAAGCATGGACAATAACAACTTTATTGGACAACCAACATTAAGAGGGCATTGGTACGCGTCATTTTTTCAAAATGTCTGAGAAATTAAATTTTTTTAAATTTTAAATTTTCAAATATTATCATAAACGGAATATAAAAATTATATTTTTAAAAATCGAGATTCCGGATAAAAAAAATTTCTCCGTACCAAATGTCTTAAGTTAAATATTGATTTGTTCGATACAAACGAGGTTCCTCGTTCTCAAGTCCCAACCTTTTCTTCTCAGAACCTCCGCCAAATTTTGCGGCGATTTTTTCAATCTCCATTGCCATCTTTCTTCTTATAGCTCACTACACCCTTTTCTTTTTCCTTCCAACCTACTCTCTCTCTCAAACAATGGCACAGGTTGTGGCCACGCGATCCATTCAGAGCACCCTTTTGTGCCCCGGTTCTGGATCTGCACATGACAGAGCTCAAAAGCTCTTAAAGCCTGCAACTTTTTCTTCCAAGGTTTTCTCATCAGAAGGGAACAAATGCTCCAAAATTGGCTTCAGAAGTTCTCAGATCAATGCAAGGAAATCTGCACCTACTGAAGTCATCCCAGTCTCACCTGAAGATGACCCAAAGGTTCGTGCTTTTTGTCACTCTTTCTATAAATTTGCACTTACTTATTGTTTGGTTGTTGAGAAAATGATTGGAAGTATGGAAATTTTAGAAGATGAAAATGATGGAGAATGCAAATGGTTGTGAGTTTTTGAGGAAATTGTTGTGACCCCTTTTTGTGTTATGGTGATTAGATTGAGGAGCATTTGCAGCATTTACGTGGGGTGCAGCAATTCGGTGACACTTCGGGTGGAATGTGGTCGAAGCCCACGTATAGGCGCAAGACAAAGATTGTATGTACTATTGGACCTTCTACAGATACCAAGGAAATGATTTGGAAGCTGGCTGAGGCTGGGATGAATGTTGCTCGCCTCAATATGTCTCATGGAGACCATGCTTCTCATCAAAAAGTTATTGACTTGGTTAAAGAATATAATGCACAAACCAAGGACAATGTGATTGCAATTATGCTTGACACTAAGGTTAGTTCTTCCCTCAAGCAATATAGTTTCCTCAATAATGATTTAGTGGAATACTACTAATTGACTGCATTTGTTAAATTACTGTTATTGTATGAATAGTTTTTAAATTTTTCTTTAGAAATAGCCAGCAAAAGTGATAGCCTCAAGCTATTACTTCACACGCGAACAAGGAATTAAAGAAACAACGTATATTATATTTCAGCAATTCGAGTTTGCTGATTACTCCAGAAGTTGAGATGAAGAAGAAAACAAGTTTGTTACAAGGTTTTAGCTACCCTCTCACCGTTCCTTCCCACCTATTATACTGAAACAGAAATACATGGATAATGGGCTAAAACGAAGTGGCCCAATACACATCAAGTCCTACTTACTATATTCAGCCCAAGTTATACTTGCTGACTTATTACACTCAGCCCAGCCACACACTGAGCGGTCGAATACTTCCTTGACACATCCTACCCACGTGTATCAAGCACATAATCCTTGGTCCACCTAGCTGGAAGCTTGACTCGGTCACCCCTCCTCAGTTGCGTGTTCTTCTTCCTCTCTGGTCCCTTTATCTTGTATTCTCCTCCCTCGCTTCCATGGATGTCCATCACCTCTCTTCCTGGTTTAAGGTCCCTATCAAATCCCTCCTCCCTTAAAGAGTCAATCTTGTCCTCAAGATTGAATTGGGGAAACGCTTGACAGAACTCAGACGCTGACATCCACGACGCGTCTTCAAGCGGAAGTCCTCGCCACTGGACTAGAACCTGCAAGTCCTAGCCTTTAACACTTGAAATGGTCCGAGAACGCACTATGGCAAGCGGATCTGTCACTGGGTGATTTTCCCAGGTCTCTATTGGTAGCGGTTGTGGATGAAAGGACAGATTTTGTCTGAAGGCTTTGAGTAAAGATACGTGAAACACAAGGTGTATTTTCGATCCTTCAGGGAGTGCCAAGCGATAAGCAACCGCTCCGATGTGTTCGGTGATAAGAAAAGGGCCATAATACCTTCGACGGAGCTTCGAAAATGTCTGGTTCCTGACTGATTTCTGTCGGTAAGGCTGGAGCTTGACCAAAACTTGCTCTCCCACCGCGTACTGGATGTCACAGCGGTGCTTGTCAGCTTGATTTTTCATACTCTGACGAGTCCGGTGTAAATTTTCCCTGATTTGGCGGATAATAACATCCCTCTGTGTTAAAAGGGTCTCCACGGCTTCAATCTGAGAAGACTCTCCATCATACGGTTGCAGAGCAGGGGGTAAACGGCCATAGAGGACCTGGAAGGGAGTGGATCCGATGGACGAATGATAGGAAGAGTTATATGAAAACTCTGCCCATCATAAGTACTGAACCCAACTCTGAGGATTCTCCATTGTATAGCAGCGTAAATATTGCTCTAAACCTCGATTAGTGACCTCTGTCTGTCCATCACTTTCAGGGTGATTCGCGGTACTGAAATGAAGACGGGTACCACTCAATCGGAATATCTCTTGCTAGAATTTGCTGATAAAAATGCGATCCCTATCTGACACGATTGACCGAGGCACTCCATGGAGTCTACAGATATCAGAAATGAATACTGAAGCCACTTTTGAAGCGGTAAAGTTACTGGCCAAGGCAGAAAAATGGGCGTACTTGGACAGCCTGTTCATTACCACCATGATGGCTGTTTTTCCTTCAGATTGGGGAAGCCCAACTATGAAATCCATTGACAAATCTTCCCATACAGCATGTGGAATAGCTAGCAGTTGGAGAAGGCCAGCAGGAGACAAAGGCTGATATTTAGTAACTTGACACACAGGGCAGGTGCGCACGAACTCCTGAACATCCTGCTTCATGTTGCTCCAGAAATAGTGCGTGGAAATTCGATGTAGTGTTTTTTTGACTCCTCTATGACCGCCAATTACCGTGGAGTGGAATTCATGCAACAAGGTAGTCTTTATGTCAGATGTGCTGGCTAAAACAATCCTGCCTTTGTAGAAAATCAACCCTTCTTTAAAAGAGTATTGCTCGTAGCCTTCTTTCTGCTCCTGGATTGCCTTTCCCAATCTAACTAACTCGGATTTGTTCGTGACCTCAACCTTGATGGAGTCCAGGAGTGGGTTGATTAATGTGGTCAATGTGAGTAGGGAGTGCTGCTCTGGCTCCTCATGTTTCGCTCCCTCATGAACTCTGGACAACGCATCCGCCACCTTGTTAACAGCCTCTAGATAATACTCGATGGTATAATCAAACCCCAAGAGCTTCACCAGAAAGCGTTGCTGCTCCGGCGTTTGAATTACCTGAGCCATCAACTCTTTGATGCTGTGCTGATCCGTCCTGATTGTAAACTTACTGCCTAACAGGTATTGACGAAATTTTGCAACACTTTATGTTATGGCAAATAATTCCCTAACATAAGTGGATGACTGCTGCATTTTTGTTGACAGCTTGCGGCTAAAATAAGCTATGGGCTGATTGTTTTGGCTGAGAACTGCCCCAATTCCAATCCCTGATGCATCTGTGGTAAGCACGAAGGGTTTACTGAAATCCGGTAAGGCTAATACCGGTGGATTAGAGAGGACCTCTTTCAGCTGTTGCATAGCTTGGTTGCACTGTCATTCCACTGAAAGCCATCTTTTTGGAGAAGTGTGGTCAAGGGTGCTGCCAATTGAGAAAAGCCCCTAACAAACTTCCTATAGTACCCGACCAGCCCCAGGAATCCTCTAATTGCTTCACTGTTGTGGGGGTTTTCCATTCTGTGATAGCCCTGATTTTCTTTGTATCTGGCCGTACTCCTGTGGCTCCAACCACATGTCCCAAGTATTCCACCTCCGATTGGCCAAATGAACATTTCTCCCTTTTTGCATAAAGTTGGTTCTCCTGTAAACAACTAAGCACTGCCCGTAGGTGTCCCAAATGATCCAATATGGTCCTGCTATACACCAAAATGTCATCAAAGAAAACAGTTACAAATTTTCTCAAGAAAGGTTTAAGTATCGAGTTCACGATTCCCTGGAAAGTAGCTGGTGCGTTGGTTAGGCCAAAAGGCATGACTACGAATTCGTAGTGGCCTTCGTGGGTGCGAAATGCTGTCTTATAGATATCTTGTTCAGCCATTCGGATTTGGTGGTAGCCGGACCTCAGATCCAACTTGGAAAACACTGTGGCTCCAGATAGTTCATCCAGCATTTTGTCTACAGTGGGGATTGGAAACCGGTTGGCTATTGTCACCTGATTGGGGGCTCGGTAATCCACACAAAACCGCCAGGTCCCATCCTTCTTCTTGACTAGTAAGACAGGAGACGAGAAAGGACTTAAACTACGTCTGATCACTCCTGACTCCATCATATCTTTGACCATTTTTTCTATCTCAGTCTTTTGAAAATGGGGATACCTATATGGTCTGACATTAACTGTTGTGGTTTCACGTACCAGATGAATTCGGTGATCTTCCTCGCGGAAAAGGGTAAACTGGATGGCTTCTCAAATAAATTTGCAAATTCCTGCAAGACTTGTTGTACCTGGCCATCTAACTCCTGGTCCGCATATTGCAAATTTTCACTGGTGTGTTCTATAGCCTGCAACTGGTACAAGTAAGCAACTGAGTGAGATGAAGTCAGCTTGCGCAATTGATTCAGTTGAATGGCTTCCATATTCACATTGGACTCCCCCTTGATTTCCACTAGCTGGCCATCTTTCTCAAATTTCATCACCAACTGTATGTAGTTGATGGTCACATCCCCCCATTCGAACAACCATTGTACACCCAAAACGACTTCAGCTCCCTGTATAGGTAACACATACAAATCGGGACAGAATCCATGGCCTTGAATATCTAAGGAAACTCGAGAGCACACCCCTAGACAATTCATCACCTCTCCATTACCTACCAAGACTTGAAACTTATGGGTTGGTCTGGTTTCGAGGCCTAAGAATTTGACCAATCGATCTTGTATGAAATTGTGGGTCGATCCCCCTTCCACCAGAATTTGAACTGCTGTATTATTGATTCTCCCTTTCACCCGTAAGGTGCTATTGGAGTGTTGACCAGCCATGGCATGTAAGCTGATCTCTGGTATGGAGCTAATCTCTCTTTCATCTCCTCCTATCTTCTCATTAGTAACCTCGTGTTCCAGCCCCAATTCATGAGCATGAATGCCCACTGATTCTTCTCCCTCATCCTGTACAACCAGAATGAACATTTTCCCCTTACACACATGGGTCCTGTTAAACTTTTCATCGCAATAATAGCACAACCCTTTCTCCCTTTTCTCTGCCATTTCTGCCGTAGTCAATCTTTTGATGGGTATATTTTCTTTCTTTACTGCCGTGCTCAGAGCATTAGACGTTGGGATGTAGGTAAAAGCCCCGGTTGGTTCACTCCTCCAGATGCAAAAGTGTTTCTGTTGTTAAATCATCTTATAGGACTTTTATCATTAATCTTATCTTCAACTAACTTTGCCAAGTCAATAGCCTGCTCTAAAGTTGCAGGTAAATGCATACGAATCTCTTTACGTATTTCTGGTTTGAGCCCAGATTCAAAATAGCTCTGGAGACTTACATCATCGATTCCAATCACCTGATTAGCCAATTGCTCGAACTGTGTTTGATACTCAGCAACAATTGTCACTTGAGCCAGACGTCCTAATTCTCCTCTCAGATCACGGTAGCGAGAAGGTCCAAATCTGGCGCGTAATGCCACCAGAAATTGTTCCCACGCTCTTAATCTACCATTGCGATCCATCCAATGGTACCATTCCTCTGCAGATCGATCCATGTGGAAGGATGTTAACGTGAATTTCTCTGTATCTGTGAGGTTGTGAAACCCGTAGAATTGCTGGATTTTATGGATCCACGACTCTGGATTACCACCAGAAAAACGAGGTATGCTTAGTTTCACGGATTTGAATGCGTTCATCCCGAATAAATCTCCCAATCCTCCCTGTGATGTTCCTTCTGTCTTATTTTTATTTTTCTGATTCTGGTCCAATTTGGCTTCCACCAAGGTTAACTTCATGTTCATTTCCTTCAACAGGTTACCCAGTGCATTAAACTGCTCGTCATGATGTGCCAGTCGATTTAAGCATTCATCGATTGCACCTTGCTTAACAGTGCTGCAAGTTCTTTCTGCCATGGTCAAGATCAGAAGTTGCCTCTCAGTGAATGCACCAAAATGATAGCCTCAAGCTATTACTTCACACGCGAACAAGGAATTAAAGAAACAACGTATATTATATTTCAGCAATTCGAGTTTGCTGATTACTCCAGAAGTTGAGATGAAGAAGAAAACAAGTTTGTTACAAGGTTTTAGCTACCCCCTCACCGTTCCTTCCCACCTATTATACTGAAACAGAAATACATGGATAATGGGCTAAAACGAAGTGGCCCAATACACATCAAGTCCTACTTATTATATTCAGCCCAAGTTATACTTGCTGACTTATTACACTCAGCCCAGCCACACACTGAGCGGTCGAATACTTCCTTGACACATCCTACCCACGTGTATCAAGCACATAATCCTTGGGCCACCTAGCTGGAAGCTTGACTCGGTCACCCCTCCTCAGTTGCGTGTTCTTCTTCCTCTCTGGTCCCTTTATCTTGTATTCTCCTCCCTCGCTTCCATGGATGTCCATCACCTCTCTTCCTGGTTTAGGGTCCCTATCAAAAAGACACACTGGTTAAAATGAAATTTTAACTTTTTTTTCAAGTTTGATTGGTACATGCATTATCCCTACAGACAAAAGGTATGATCAATAATTTTGGGTGTAATATACTACATACAGGAGATGAGATGACTTGTATAATGACCATCGTGGAAGGTGCTGCAATGAAATGGATTCCATTTTTCTTGTTAGTTCTTTTGGCATTTCGTTGCAGCACCCTCCATGATGATTATGACAGATGGTGTTTAGTATTCCTCTTCATTGGTGTTGATTAAATTTTCTAGGCGAAAAGTAGTTTGAATTATTGATTAAACTATATGAGATAATATGACAGGGTATGCCTAGTTCATATTCTTAGTCTTACCTGTAACTAAGCTTGTAGGTGAAAATATGAAATCTCCTGCATACCATGACTGATTGATACAATGCTCCTCATAAATAATTTCATTTATGTCTTTCTCTTATAAGTACATTCAATACATTGTACTGTTTAAGTTGTAGTTTGGCTTGTTATAGGAGAGAACATGCAAGGCAAATGTGAGGGGCTACTTTGTTTGATACTAGTCCCTCTCTTTCCTGTATTTCACAAAGGGACAAGGTAGGAGTGGCTCCCTCCCCGATAATGACTTGGTCTACATATAGATTGCATTTTTATTTACTCATGCCACAAATTAATGGTGCTCTTTTTTGGTGTAAAATATCATAACCTCAAATGTCAGTGCTTTGCTCAGTGATTAAGTAGCTGACAAATATCAGTAGGCACTTATTGTTATTTATTTATTTTGTTGTCGGTACCATGATTTTATGGTACAATGAGTTTGATACCTCTTGCAAATGCAAGGTAAGTCTGCCTATTAAAACCTTTCCTTGAACCCTATGCAGTGCGGTAGCTTTACAGCACCAGATGCCACATGCATGCGTGACTCCAACTATACTGGGCTTGCCTTACTTCTATTTGCTGGGTGATAATTTCAATTTGTCCCCTTTCTTTAACAAATGAGAAATTGAGAATGTGATATATTTGTATATAGGTCTTTGTTAGGATTTTATTTTAATAAAAAGAAACTCATTAAGGCGTAGATAAGAAAAGTACAAGAATAGACCAAAGCCTAAGGGGTACTCCGCACCAAAAAAAAAGGGAAATAAAACAAATAAGAAAGAGAAAACATCATTGGCGCAAAGCCACCCTGTCCCTTTGAATATCTCTTTAGGGTACCCCCTTAAAGAGATAATGGGTTTACACCAAACAGAAGCCTATCACCTAATCTTATCTTAAACAAGGTTGTTATCAATTGCAAGCATAATAGCTGCTATAACAGCTTAGCAGACCATGGTGCCCTTCCTGAATGCTTGTAGTAGAGCACTTTATATTGTGGTGCGAAGCACCACAATGGGATGCAATAGTGGCCGATAGCCTACATGGAGCCAACTTCTTGGTTTCAGCCTCACTAAAAGTCTAAAACCCACCTTCATTGAATGAGTTGCGCTGTTAACTACAACAGCAATATCAAAATCATCTTTATCCCAAACTAGTTGGGATCGATGTTCGATGAACCGAATAAAAAGCTAGAATAGATTGGAAATATACAAATAAATAGTAAAAATAAAATGAAATAAATAGAAATCAGGAAAAATAAGACAATAAGTAAAGGGAAAAAGGACTAAAAATGGCCATCCAAAACATTGGAAATAACAAATCTAACCCCCCCCCCCCCAATGCTAATGACTTTCGTCCATTCCATCCTAAAACAAATAGTACTCCAATCTATTTTCCACTCCTTAAGTTTTGTTTTCCTACTTTCCCACAAGCAAGTCTCGACCAACCTCTTCCTCTCTTTGTGTCTTGCTCTTAGTAACAAACTTTTGTTCTTATATGAGTATCTAGGGGTCTTCGAAGAAGATGCCCAAACAATCTTAATCTATGTTCGCTCGTCTTTTCTGCCACCGGTGCTACTCGTACTCTTTGATATCTCCATTTCTTATCATCTCCATCTTTGTAAGACCACACATTCACCTTAACATCCGTATTTCAGCTATAATAAGAATTATATTGTTTGGTTTTGATTAAATTTGTGAGAATAATTGCTTTTTTAAAAAATAAAAATTAAAAAAGCTCTCATTGAAATTTTGATTATAAGTTGTTTTGAACACAAAATAGGGAGGGTGACCATTTTGCCACACCTAGCAAAAAAATTTACCAGACTGCCACGCCAACAGTAAATTTTGCCAAAATGCCACGCGGCATATTTCGCTACACTGTGTAGTGAAATATGTTTGCATATAATTCGCTACACAGTGTAGCAAAATATGCCATGTCAGGCTGTGCAGTCAGCAAAAATGACACGTGTCCTGACATGGCATATTTCGCTACACTGTGTAGCGAATTATATGCAAACATATTTCACTACACAGTGTAGCGAAATATGCCGCGTGGCATTTTGGCAAAATTTACTGTTGGCGTGGCAGTCTGGTAAATTTTTTTGCCAGGCGTGGCAAAATGGTCACTGTTCCCACAAAATAAGCTAAATCCAAATATACATGAGAAAGTGTGCAGCTTATACACAATTTATCTAAAAAATTATTCTTTTCAAATCAAGAGTATTTGTTTCTGTGATTTCTGATATTTTTTTTTTTTTTTTCAGGGTCCTGAGGTTAGGAGTGGGGATTTGCCACAGCCAATTAATTTAGAACCTGGGCAGGAATTCACTTTTACTATTCAGAGAGGTGTTGGAACTGCAGACTGTGTTAGTGTCAACTATGATGATTTTGTCAATGATGTGGAAGTGGGGGACATGCTTCTGGTTGATGGTATGGTTATGAAATGAAATTATCAATTAAAATGTGAAAATTACTTAAAACTTTGTGCCATCCTCATTGGATTGATAAGTCAGAAACTCAAACACTGGAGTAGTGTAGTTTATGGAAGAGTTTGTCCTGCAATGGGGGGCAAAGCTGGTAATTATAAAAATAATGTATTCTTAGAATTGGTCTCCCAAAGACACCTTCTGGTGAAAATGTTATCACTTTGTTTTTTGATCTGTTTATAATTGAGATACATGGATAGCTTTTTGATCTAACAAACATGTTCTGGTTTAAGGATGAGAGTGATAAGATCCTAGTCAGCAAAGAATTTAGAAGGGTGTACAAAAGAAAGAGAAGCGGGGGAATATTGCATAATCTCCACTCCTAACAACTTTTGCTGACTTAGCATTATGCAATATTCCCCCGCTTCTCTTTCTTTTGTACACCCTTCTAAATTCTTTGCTGACTAGGATCGTATCAGAGAGCATTTGCATCATTGCATGTCTTGCAATCTATTGTATACTTTCATTATTAAGTTTGAAACAAACATGTTTGGATCCTGTTATCCTGCCTTCCACCCTCGTTTGTGGAGGACAGGTCATAGCATGCTGTTTAGATCCATAGGGCCTTAATTATAATTTATTTTTCTCACATAAGTTTCAATCAACATATAAAATAACCCAAACTGTTGAAGGATGTAATGATGATGTTTTTCTAATGAAGAATTTGATAGGGGAGATAAAATGTTCAACGCTGTCAACAACTTATTTAGCACTCTTATAGTTATAGGATACCTTGTCTTTTTATTCTAAAAAATGGTGGAAGTTTAAGGTGAAAAGGCAATTTTGCTCACTCTTTGATGTATGCTCTAGGTGAATAATGCTTCGATGAACTAATGATTCTTGATGTATGATATAGGCGGTATGATGTCCATGGTGGTTAAGTCTAAGACACAGGATTCTGTGAAATGTGAAGTTGTTGATGGAGGCGAGCTCAAGTCAAGGAGACACTTGAATGTTAGAGGAAAAAGTGCCACGCTGCCTTCAATCACTGGTTAGAGTTCAGATTATTAATCCCATTCTTGATGATTTTCTATTGTCTATCTCTTTCTGCATGCCTCTATGTGTGAGGGTACTTGGTGGGATTGATGTTATGGTGGTTTCCTATGGATATAATCTTCACATTTATTTGTTGCAGAAAAGGATTGGGATGATATCAAATTTGGAGTGGATAACCAAGTTGACTTCTATGCTGTTTCCTTTGTTAAGGATGCTGAAGTCGTTCATGAACTGAAGAAGTATTTGAAGAGTAAATATTAAAAAAAATTCAAAAATACTTTTTAAAATTTATCTGATTACTTTGCTGCATGTTTAAATCATAAATATGATAATCTTCCCATTCAATACTGCAGGCTGTGGTGCTGATATACATGTCATCGTAAAAATTGAAAGTGCCGACTCTATACAAAACCTGCATTCAATTATCACTGCGTCTGATGGGGTGCTAACCCTATCCTTGCATTATTTCTTTATGCTTTCTGCTTGATTGTGTGGGCGATTTAGAATATATTGTAAATACAAAAATCTTCTTTACAGTTCAATGTATTTTGCTTAGTGGTTTTTGTGGCGTACTGCTTTATTGATTGTTGATGTTGACCTGTGTACTTTTGCCTTCCTGTTTAGGCTATGGTTGCCAGAGGAGATCTTGGTGCTGAGCTCCCTATTGAAGAGGTTCCACTTTTGCAGGTAAACTCCTTTTCAAAAGAACTGAGAAATCAGTGCATAAAGAAAAGTATCAATTGGTATTATTTATGTAACTGGTCGTTGAGCTCATCTTCACATCCATAATGCGTGTTAATGCAGGAAGAGATTATCAGCTTGTGCCGTAGCATGGGAAAGGCTGTTATTGTGGCAACAAATATGCTGGAAAGCATGATTGTTCACCCAACTCCAACACGGGCGGAGGTGTCAGATATAGCAATCGCTGTTCGAGAAGGTTCTGACGGAATAATGTTGTCTGGAGAAACTGCTCATGGAAAGTAAGTAATAGCTTTCGCTGTCCCCACATGCCCAATTACTTTGAAAGGCTAGTCTAGGGAGTAGGTCTCGGTAAGGCCTGGAGACATTTTTTTCCTTCCTGTTCAAACCTTTTTCTCTTCTTCTATGGTCTTCTCCCAGGCCAAAAAAGGCAAAATAACACAAGTATTAAATATTTTTTTTGTTATATATCTCCTATTTGAGTTCATACAAGTTAATCACTCAGTTAAGCACCAAAAATACAAAAAAAGCAAAGAGAAGTTGGTCTTAACAAAAGTTAGTGTTACCTTAAGATAGTTTGGGATTTTAATATTGTGCATTATTGAGGGTAAGTATATGCGACTTTAAATGTTTGAGTATTGTGTCTTTGTATTTTAGTAGTAGCAGGTAAGTGACCTTGTGGACAACTCAGGGCCTTAACTGGAAATGTCTCTAAATTTATAAATAAGCAGGGGCATGAACTGATACTATGAAAATAATGCAATTGATTGATTGTTTTCATTATCTAGCCAACCAGAATGATTCAATTTATTATAATGCAGGTTCCCTCTAAAAGCTGTGAAAGTAATGCATACAGTGGCATTACGGACAGAAGCCACCATACCAGCTGGTCAAATGCCACCTAATATCGGTCAAGTGTTCAAGGTTTCACGTTGATCTATCTTGTTGCCACAATGATCATTTTATTGTATCCATTGCACTCTCATTTGATTGTCACCAATAAAATCTGTAAATCTTTTTTCGTATGGTCCTATGTAGAATCACATGAGCGAGATGTTTGCATACCATGCAACCATGATGTCTAACACCCTTGGAACCTCAACTGTTGTCTTCACTAGAACGGGTTTCATGGCTATCCTACTGAGCCACTATCGTCCTTCCGGAACCATATTTGCTTTTACAGATGAGTGAGTTCGTTTTTTATCCTTTCCCTTATTGATAAGAAAACTTGGTTTTTTTGAAAATTTTGGGAAAATATCCGTACATAATAAGGGAAAGGATTTCCAGAAAATATATCTTATGAATAAACTTCTTTAAATGTTTATAACTGTTATGCTTTTCCAGAAGCTGTTAAAAGTAGCAGTTTACCTATGAGTTGATTTCTTTTGTTTTGTTGACATATGTATTGAAAAAATGTGAATCAGTTTGCATGTATCTTCTTTAATAGAATGACAGATTTAATATCTACCTGATTTTGCTGGTCTTTCAGGAAGAGGGTACAACAAAGGCTGGCTTTATATCAAGGAGTCTGTCCTATATACATGAAATTCGGTGATGATGCTGAAGAGACTTTCACAAGAGCCTTGGATTTGCTGCAGGTAATGTTTTGGGGACGTATACAGTGGTTGAGTTATTTCCTAACTGGGTTCAAAGTACTTCTAAGTTCTAACAAGTAACATGATAAATGGCGGTTTGAAGTTTTAACCGATTTTAAAATCTTCATATGGTTTCCTGGAAATGGATCATGTCATGCGTTAGTTCACATGATCATGTCATGTGAAAGGATCCTAACCATTCATGGGCAAATCAATGGTCATGATCTTGTCACTCTTTATTCTAATATTTTTTCTCTCTCATTCCCCATCACCATTGATTCACCCATGAATGGTTAGGATCTTCCCACATGACATGGTCATATTAACCAACGCATAAAGAGGATCCACTCCCTGATTTCCCCCTCCTGATACAATTCCAGATATAATTGTGTCTGGGTCTATTCATGCATGTTATACTTTAAAAATGGCCCTTTGTATGAACTTCTAGCTACTGGTTATTAACTATGGGAATGTCCACTGATTCTATTAACTAACCTTGATTTTGACAGGCATTTTTTTGTGCTATGCAACTAGTGAGTAGGGACACTTGGCTCTCCAATTCCTTTTTATGGGCTTTTGACCATCAAAGAAAAAGCAATTCTTTTAAATGGATTCTTAAACTTGTACTGAATATAAACTCAATTTATGATTTCATTGTTTAAATTTGTGGCTATTACATGAAAATCATTAACTAGTCAAATACACTTTGAATGTGATTGCTGAATTTTTTCTGGGATGCCACTAACTGAATAAATTCTTCTGCACTAAGAGAGTACTCGCACAAAACTGCTTAAACTAAGGCTTATCTTACCATTGCCCTATCTATTCTTGTTTCTTTATGATCACATTTGAATGGTTTTGATGTGCAGAAGCAAGGAATGGTGAAGCAAGGAGAAGAAGTGGCACTTGTGCAAAGTGGTAGGCAACCCATATGGAGGTTCCAATCCACTCACAATATCCAGGTCAGGAAAGTGTAGACAAAAAGAATGACGGAGAGTGATCGCTAGTCATATTTCAAGACACGTTACCTTTAATTTTAGAAGAGCATCATCTTTTTCCCTCTTAGCTGCATGATGCCAGTCTTGCTTTTTCGTGGTTTTGCTTCCTTTCTAAGTTTCATCTTCTCTTCTATTTTTATTGGCAATATTTTTTTCTCTAAAATTTTGTTATGCTTTTAAATTTGCCACTGACAACGTGTGTTACATGTTATTGAAATTTTGATGATAAATTCAAATGAGAATTGCTCTCAACCATCAAGGACTGATTTTTATGTAGTTTACATTCAACAACCAAGTTAGCATATCTTTTTTTATTTTGTATAAAAGTTAGCATATCTTTGAGCTGCTTAAAAGAATGTACAGATCTTTTTTGTATCGTTATATTTCAACGTCTTGCTCTTCTTTTTGCTTTTCTTAATTCAACCGAGTTTCGAAGGGAAAAAAAAATAAAAGAATAGAAAGCTTTCACTTTTTATTTTATTTATGGGGAAACAACTTCTCATTTTTATTTATTTATTTTTTATAAGGGATCTATTAGTCTCCTTCTAAAGGAGATAATACTTTTTCCTGCAGACCTAAAAAGTTGTGGGTCCATTCATATTTTTTTTTTCTTTTAATGGGACCCGTTGCTCACTTGTATCTATCGCTGGAGATAAAAAATTTCTGTAATGGGGTGTTTGGTTTAAGGATTTGGTTGAGATTGATAGGGAAATAATTCATAGGCATCTAAGCTAACAATGTTTGGTTGAAGGATTTGTCAAACTTACCTACCTAAATGAGTTTCCTATCAAACCATGTTGCATATGTATCTCCCTCTATTTAGCCGGCTAAAGAAACCCAATGACAGGATGGTATTCATGAAAAGCAGCCTAAATTGGTCATACTCCATTCTATGCAAAAGACGAGCTTATCCTCACTTTAAGCGCGCGAAAGGAGCTTGGCAACACGGTATATTTTGTATTCGTAGCTGTCTGCAAGTGGCATACGTAGATGTCTGCAAAATCTGCATTCTAATCACAAACCGCCAAAAAGTTTCAACGTCTCAAATTCCTATTTTTATTTCTCATACTATTCCCGTGAATTCAAATGACTTAGCAGAGGTATCTTGAATCTTTGTATATTCAGATTTAATAGGGTGTTACTCCTTGGTGAAAGACCCCTCCAACCTCTAATAGCGCAAAGGCCACTCGACGGCGATGACAAGATGATGTGGGGGCTTTCGATGAAGCACAATAGTGGATGGTCTTTTAGTGATAGTTCTAAGTAATGGCAAACAGTGTGTCTTCTTCTTGCATCTCTTCTGTCTCTTTTTCTGTTTTCTAACTCGCAAATTTTTTTCACAGCTTTCCTTTAGAACTTGCTCCTTTTTTTTCTGAGTTCTGCGTCCTTCGGGTGATGGCGGTGTAACTTTTTATGCTCTTCAACAAAATATATTTTGTATTCGTTCACTGTGAGGATGAAAAACACGGTCCCGAACGGGTTAAGGGCAGCATGACCAATTGAAAAAATTTTAAATACAGGGTTATTTTTGTAATATCAATTATTTTTCCTATCTATATTTTACCTACACCCAAACATAGACTTCATAAAAGTTACCTAATTTCCCCATCAAAATTTTATCAAACCAAACAACTTTTTTTATATTTTCCTACCAAACTCACATTCCAACCATTTCCCTATCCATCACATTTTTCTATTATTCATAAAAATTTCTCCTCAACCAAACACCTCCTAACAGAAGACAAATAAAGCCCTTTTTATAAATGTATTCACTTGTAACATGGTAGTCCCATATATATAGCGCACCTCCAGCGTCGTGATAGGAAAATGATGCATGATATTTACGAACAGCTTTACGGATCCCGTAAATTGACATTACCTAAAATGAAGACGAAACATACGAAAACGGGATAGGAATAGAGCATGTATCATTTAAATTTATAGAAATAAATCATTTCATTTATTTTTGGGTAGACAAGGCTTTTAATCTAGGGTGGATGTTTGTCTGGTTGCTATTTTATTCTTTTTAGGTGAATGTGACAAAAAAAAATAAATTGTGTAATAAAAGTAGAAACATTAAATCATTTAATAATTCTATTTGCTGTAATCTATTAAGATAGGGAATGAATCTTCTCATATTAAAATTTCACATCGTCTTGTGAATTTTTTTTTATATGCATTAAATAAGTGAGATTCAATTATAATTTGTCAACATTAATAAAGAAATAGATACACATAAAAATTTTAAATGATCTTTTCATGTAAAATTTTATCAGGGAGGATTCATTTCCATTAAGATATAACTGTGTTTACTGATCGAGACAATCTTGGATAGAGCAAACGACAAAAGTTCTCATCCATGTTTGTGATATTTTTTATTACATAAATGTAGACCATTTTAATCGTGCAATTTTTAAGAAAATTATTTTTTAATTAAAAATATGTTTTAAAATTTTCATGCTAATTAGTTAATTTTTTTTTAGAAAATTAAGAGTAAAATTGACAAACAATTGTTTCAGTTATTTCTTAAGTTATAAAAAGTAACTTTTGAAAGAAAAAAATCTTTAAAAAACTAATTCAAATACACAAAATTTTAGGTCTAATAAAATACGAAATAATGTTAAAAAATTATAGATATAATCTAATTATAGTTTATGTTTCTTTAAAAAAAATTACACACTCACACACAATATATTCGTACGTGATCCACTAGGGCTAGCCTAGTGGTGTGGGTGTGTGTGAGTGTGTGGTTGTGTGTCCTATTCCCTGTAACCTACAAAAAAATATATTCGTACGTGCAAGAACTCGCACTGTTAATTTAAGAATTTAAATTAATTAAGTGTGAATTTAGAAAATAATTCTATAATTGACCCTAATAATTATGAGAAAGCTTAAATAATTATAGTAAGCGATTAATAATATTGAAAGTCGCTTTTCTGACGAAAAATGCAGATACTGGTTCTCTCTCACGGTATAAATGCGTACCGATGAAGTATCCCGAAAAATCATGAAAAATATGCAGATACCGGTTTAGTAAAAGTATGGATACTTTTCTTGGAACAAAAGTATTCGAATACTTATTGTAACACCCCGTGTATACCCGGTTTGTTAACATGTCATCATATTAAGCCACGCTTAATTAAAATTGCGGAATATCTTTTTCTTTTCAATTATGACGTCATTATCAATTACCAAGTTGATTACTTAATCACTTTCAAAATATTGTCTGTATGTAAATTGCAAATAGACAGCTAACTGAATTATCTGAATACATAAATATATGTGAGTATCTAAGTCACGAAACTACAACATGTAGACCAGACATAATTCTGATACAATTATACAACTCGAATCTAAAAGCATAAAGTCAAGTCAATGTGGCATGGACAACCCCCATGCTCACCAAATAAGGCAACATAGCCAACAGAGTCTCCACACAATAATCCATAAGATGAAGCTAAACACATAATAGCAACAGACATAATCCAGCATCCAAGCATAATCAGCATAAACAGATAAACATCAATCAACTAAGCTCCGGCCTCCTGCCGCCCGAGGTCTTAACCCCCGAGTTACCTGAACCTGAAAATGGTGCCCCAAACGTGGGGTGAGATCTCTAAACAGAAATCTAAGTAAGACAAGGGGTCCTCAAGGATCTTCCACCCCAAGCTCACTTACATGTGCAATATAAGTTCCAAAAGCAGTTTAACAGTATAAGTTCCAAAACCAGTGCAATGCAGCATATCATCATGTCATGTGTGTTAACTATTCTACTGATTAGAGGAAGTGTAGGATGTACGTACGTCTACAACCCACAATAGTACACGCCAATGTCGTACCTGCCCACAGGAACTTAATCCCGTCTAGGCAAACACCACATACATATCATAGGCATTTGCACTTAACAGCTCAAAAGTATTTCAATAAATCAATACATGAAAACACATCATGCATATAAACCATCCCCCATGTGGTATGGTGGAACCAACAATGGCTAAACCGAGGACACGAAAGCTTACCTCACAAGCTAACTATCCAAGCCAAGCTCACACTAGCTCAATGTCCATAAACAGCACAATCACAATCTGTTTATATCAGAAACATCATCAATAACCATACTTTAAAGGTTCATTTCATTATGACAACAATTCCTTTTTCGTTTACATCTTTTCTAGTGAATAATTATCAAGCATTAAGTCCCTCAATAAAAGGTATCACTGTTTCCCAATAGTAACACAAACTTCCTAGGCCATCATGCCCAAATGAGGACTTTCTGACACATAAAATTGGTTTCTGGTCATTTTCACAAGGGGTAATCCATTACCATGGACATGGTAATCGATTACTGAACATGGTAATCGATTACCACAAAATAAGGTAATCGGTTACTGAACATGGTAATCGATTACCAACTAAAAGTAATCGATTACCACGCGGGCATAACAGTTCTCTGCAGAATTTTTCTGCATAAACCGAAGTGAAAATGGCTCCCATTGATCCAAGATTCAGTTTTGAACCAAAACAGATGTTCATTAACACTTATTAACCCTAGATTAACAATCCTAAGCTTGAACGATTAAAGTTATCTCTTTTCATAGCATAAACAAGCTATTTTCATGAAATTTCAAAGAGAATGTTCAAGGTATACTTATAGAGCTCAAACTGAGCAGAAAAATAGGCTCTTGGAGCTCTCTAACAAGGCTCAAAGGTTCTGACTTTGCAAGAGCACGAAAATGTACTACAAGGTTGGACCTTTCTCCATCAAAATGGCACCATGAAGCTTAAAATGGCATGAAGATGGCTCCCACACCTCACAACCTCAAAGTCAGCAGCTCCCTAACTCACCACAACACCCACAACTCAGAAATGGCTGGACTTTTTCCCACCCATGGCTAGAGCACACTCTTATAAGCAACTTTGGTGAAGGAACTAAGTGGGAAGGTGCTCTCTTGGAGCTTCAATGGAGGAGAGAAGATGGGAGAAGGTGGCTGCCTCCCTAGGTTCAGAAAATGCTACGTAGAAGATGAAAAGCTGACCTAGGATCATGTGCCCTTGTGTATTTATAGGCGTGCTTAAGTTTAATCGCGCATTATTAGTGTTAATAGCTACACTTATCTTTTTAATCTCAAACTTGGGATTCTGAACCTAACCATTTTTCTAAGATTTTTCATATTTTTATTTTTATTTTTTTGCAGTACTTTTCTGGTACGCGCTTTTACATAGCCAGTATCAGTTCTGGCACCAGTTCTCATTATTTTGACATGAAACTTGACATACTATTCCTATATATTATTCTAGGAATATTCACATACTTATTATAATTTTCCGGGATACTTCATCGGTACGCATTTATACCGTGGAGCAGAACCGGTATCTGCACTTTTCGTCCGAAAAGTGACTTTCAGTATTATTAATCAATTACTATATTATTTAAGCCTTCTCATAATTATTAGGGTCAATTATGGAATTATTTTCTAATTCTCATATTTATTTAATTAATTTCCTAAATTAACGGTGCGGGTACTTTAGGAGAAGCTCGTCCTTTCGCTCCCAAGTACACTCCTCAAGAGTTCTTCCTTTCCACTGCACTTTGACCATCAGAATGATCTTGCTCCTAAGCTTCTTCTCGCCGCGATCGAGAATCTTGAGTGATCTGACGGGAGTTTTCAAGTTCTCCCGAACCTCCACATCATCCGGTTGCACCACGTGCGAAGGATCCATTACATACTTGCGAAGCTGAGACACGTGAAACACGTTATGGATGTTGGCCAAGTTTGGAGGCAAGGCAAGCTGGTAGGCAACGGACCCTACCCCACGTGATCTGGTATGGCCCAATGAATATCGGGCTCAGCTTCCTCACTCCGAGGGCCCGACCAACACCGGTGACAGGTGAAAGTCTCACAAACACGTGTTCACCCTCACTGAACTCCAGTGGACGATGCTTAACATCGTAGTAACATCGTAGTATCTTAGACAAAGTCCAAGCCAAAAAGCTCCTTGTCTCCAACCTCAGACCAGCAGGTAGGAGTCCAACACCTCCTACCATACAACGCCTCGTAGGGTGCCATCCCCAGGCTAGCATGGAAATTGTTGTTGTAAGAAAACTCAACCAATGGCAGGTACCTATCCCATGCTGAACCCTGCTCCAAAGTGAAAGCCCTCAACATGTCCTCCAATGTCTGGATGGTCCGCTCAGTCTGTCCGTCAGTCTGAGGGTGATAGGTTGTACTCAATCACAACTGAGTACCAAAAGCTTCCTGCAGCGCCTCCCAGAATCAAGATGTGAACTTCGGGTCCCTATCACTGATAATACTCTCGGGAATCCCGTGAAGCCTCACGATCTCGCGAACATAAAGTCTGGCCAACTGCTCAGTAGTGAAGCTCACCTTCACCGGAAGAAAGTGGGCAGACATGGTCAATCTGTCCACAATGACCCATATAAAGTCACAACCAGCCTGAGTCTTCGATAAACCCACAATGAAGTCCATGGAAATGCTCTCCCATTTCCATTCCGGAATCTCAAGTGGTTGAAGCTTACCAGACGGCTTCTGGTGTTCAATCTTCACCTTCTGGCAAACCAAACACTTGGACACAAAAATAGCTATGTCCTTCTTCATCCCCGGTCACCAATAATTCCTCTTCAAATCTGGTACATCTTTGTAGCATAAGGGTGGATAGTAAACTGACCCTTATGAGCCTCTGTCATCACCTCTTCAGTCAAAGGACCTCGATGAACTACAATCTTTTTCTGGAAGGTCAACAATCCATCCTCATTCCAAGACACACCGTCCTGGTTCTTCACATAATCTAGGCATTCTCTTTGCACTTGCGCCTCTTTAATCCTTTCCATCAATTCATTCTCGACTCTCACAGTCTACACATCGAGAAGTGCACCCCCAACAAGGAAGTCACTATCAAATCTCGAAACTTCGCAATCACATCGAAATCATCATTCGATTCATTGGGATCGCTAGTCACTCTATCAATAGAGGTGACCTGAACCCACACACTCTAATCCCCACAATAACTTGAGTGAGTTTGGTCCTATTCCATGACTCTAACATCAACTTGACTTACAATTTTATAAATCATTGTCCTCAAAATAAAATCATATTTCTTTCACAGTACGAAATCATAATCATGTTCATTTCAACCAATACATGTTAGTTAGCATGCTCATTCACATAGTAACGTACCTTAGGTCACGTACACCTGCAAAATTTTCAATTCCAATAACAAAATAAATCAAATACTCTATGCAACATTATATCTCAATCTCCATGGCATCTGCAAAATCGAAAGTCAATTCAAGGTGAAATAACATTGATACATTACCATAATTTATCGTACTTATTTCATGCTTAACACTAATACATGGTGTTAACATGCCAACTACTTATGAAGCAGATCAATAATTAACATATGAACCTAGAGTCATGGAGACCACTCAACCCACAAAACTAATTGTACATGCACTAGCCTCGCATATACAAGATCGCGCGTGGCCTTGCCACAAAATCCAAGTGTTACACACTTACTTTTCATTGAAGATAATTTCACATTCTCCAACAAAGCACCATCACAATTAAGTAGTGGCGTAAGACATCTTACCTTTAACAAAAATGACTGGTGCTCCCCATGGAGACATGTAAGAACTCGCACCGCTAATTTAGGAAATTAATTAATTAAATATGAGAATTATGAAATAATTCCATAATTGACCCTAATAATTATGAGAAGGCTTAAATAATTATAGTAAGTATGAAATAATACCGAAAGTCGCTTTTCTGACGAAAAGTGCAGATACCGGTTCTGCTCCACGGTATAAAAGCGTACCAATGAAGTATCCCAGAAAATTATAATAAGTGCATGAATATTCCTAGAATATTATGTAGGACTAGTAAAAAAATTTTCAAGTCAAATTGACGAGAACTGATGCAGAAACTAATACTGTCAGCGTGAAAACGCGTACTGAAAAAGTGTTGCAAAAAATAAAAATAAAAATATGACAATTCCTAGAAAAATGGTTAGGTTAATAATATGAAGTTTTAGATTAAAATGATAAGTGTAGCTATTAACGCTAATACTGCGCGATTAACTTAAGCGCGCCTATAAATACAAAGGGCACACACTTCTCTAGGTCAGATTTTGAGGCCTTCCTACGTGACATTCTGAGTCTCCTTGGATGACACCTTCTCCATTGCAAAGTTGGAGCTTTTCTTCATTTTTAAGCCAAAGACTCCACCTTTCCTTCTTGAAAACCCTTCTCTATCATTGTGTGAGCTTGTAGCAAGCTTTGGGGGAGTGAGGAGAGTGTTCTTAGGAGCTTTTGATTCTTTTTTTTGAGTGTGTGTGGGCTACCTCCTTGGTTGTGGGAGTGTGAGTGCTTTCCACCTCCATTGGAGCTTAAAGAACCTATCTTTTGAGGGAAAGAACTTAGCTTTGAGTAGTGATTTTCGTGCATCACTAAGGCAGAGGCTTAGGGAACTTCATTGATCATCAAAGGCTCTTCTTTTTCTGAGTTCAAGGACCCCATAGGTATACCCTGAACTTTCTCTTTGAAATTTCATGAAAATAGCTTGTTTGTGTTATGAAATGAGATAACTTTAATCATTCAAGCTTAGGGCTGTTAATCTAGCGTTAATAAGTATTAATGAACATTTGTTTTGGGTCAAAACCGAACCTTGGATCATTGGGAGCCATTTACACTTCGGTTTATGCAGAAAAATTCTTCAGAAAACTGTTCTGCCCGCGTGGTAATCGATTACCTTTTGTTGGTAATCGATTACCATGTGCGGTAATCGATTACCATGTTTTTGGTAATCAGTTACCTAGTTCAGTAATCGATTACCATGTGCTTGGTAATCGATTACCACCTGTGAAAATGACCAGAAACCAGTTTTATGCGTGGGAAAGTGCCCATTTGGGCTTGATGGCCTAGGAAATTGGTGTTACTATTGGGAAACAGTGATACCTTTAATTGAGGGACTTAATGCTTGATAAATATGAACTAGAAAAGATGTAATCGAGTAAGGAAATGTGTCATAATGAAATGAACCTTTAAAGTGTGGTTATTTATGATATTTCTGATATAAACAGACTGTGATTGTGCTGTTTGGTGACATTGGGCCAGTGTGGACTCTTGGTATGGATGGATGGCTTGTGAAGTAAGCTTTCGTGTCCTCGGTTTAGCCATTGTTGGTTCCACCTTATCCCATGGGGGGATGGTTTATATGCATGATGTGTTTTCATGTATTGTTTTATTGAAATGCTATTGAGCTGTTAAGTGCAAATGCCTTATCATATGTATGTGGTGTTCGCCTAGACGGGATTAAGTTCATGTGGGCAGGTACGACATGGGCGCGTACTGTGTGGTTAATAGACGTATTCCTGCATCTCTTTGGCCAGTAGATTAGGTATAACACATATGACATGATTATCTGCTGCATTGCACTGGTTTTGGAACTTATATTGTTGAACTGATTTTAGAACTTATATTGCACATGTAAGCGAGCTTGGGGTGGAAGATCCTTGAGGACCCCTTGTCTTACTGAGATTTCTACTTAGAGATCTCACCCCACGTTTGGGGCACCATTTCAGGTTCAGGTAATGCGGGGGTTGAGACCTCTAGCGGCAGGAGGCCAGAGCTTAGCTGATATTTTTGCTTTTATGATGATATGCTTGGATGCTGATCTGTCTTGCATTTATTATAGTGTTTTTGGATTTGAGACTGCTGTTGGGCTTTGCTGCCTTATTTGGTGAGCATGGGGATTGTCCATACCACGTTGATTATGTTTTGTCTACCTTGACTTTTCATGTATAATGAACAAGGATATTCTCCGCACTACGTGTTGTAGATCCGTGAGTAGATAGACATCTATATTATGAGGTATTTCAGTTAGCTTTCTATTTGCAATTACATACAGGCGATGTTTGAAAATGAATTAAGTAATTCAACTTGGTAATATTAATGACGTCATAATTGAAAAAAGAAGATATTCCGCATTTATTTTATTAAGCTTGGCTTAATACGATGACATGTTAACAAACCGGGTATACACGGGGTGTTACATTTTATGGTATCAGAGCACTTTTTAGGGAAAAACCTGTATGTATTGCAATAACTTAGTATGTTCTACTGTGTGTCTGTCTCTTGTGTTTTCTCTATCGGGTTTTGCTATGATGATGCACGTGTGACCACATTGCGTGGGCCTGATCAACTCATTCTTTGTGTAACTTGTGCAGAGTCATGGTAATGCCAAGGAGAAACCGTGAGACGACTGAGGGTCAACCCGACCCGGTCCTGACTGCATTAGCTGAGATGTAGGCAGCTAGATTAGCCGATCACGAGGCCGCTAGATTGGCCAACCTGGCGATGATGGACGCCGTTCGAGAGGTGAACCGAAAAGCCATTGAAGATGTATTGGAGGCGAATCGACTAGCGTATATGACCATGCTACGGGTCGTATTGGAGGAGATGAGAATTGGTTGTCATGACCCAACATCCTCCGTTGTCACCACCTCCATCCCCACATTAGTGTGGGAGTGGAGTTAGAGGGAGGTTAGTGGGGAATGAATCCTCGCTGCCTAAGTGCATCCCGCGTGGAAAGACTCATAAGGGTACTTGCTGGCAAGGACAAAAAGTAAGTTTTAGATGTGGCAAGCCAGGTCACCGTATCAATAGATGCACTACCAAGGCGCAGCAATCTGCAAGAATACAAAATGTTTCAATGTGTCGCATGGAGAGGATAGCTGGATCAACATCATGTTCCTCACTCTTCCAAAAGTGAGCATCAAATTGTGGGGTAGGCTCAGCCTCAATATCTCCTCCTTGATTCACTCGGGCTCGCTTCTTATATCTCTTCTTCCCCTGTGTAGAGGGAGCTGGTTGAGAAGGAGAAGACATTGTGCCTACACAACAAGAGAAAATCAGTCCAAATGTCAAACAATTACATATCATGAATCCAATTCCACAATTCCCAGATTTAAAACTCTTGTAGTGGGGAATTTGGATCAAAACATGTATGAATTACAACCCCACAATGCCATAATGTAGACCCTCAATTTAGTAAGAAACAGGGCCTGGATGCTAAAACGGTCACACTGAGCGTTTTAGCGTCCTGGCCTTAAACGTGTGTAAAAACTGGACGGGCGCTAAAACGTTGAAACCAAACGTTTTAGCGCCAGGCTAAGTTTTAGGTCAGGCATTTCCACGAACACCTTGTGTGTGTGTGTATTTGCATATATGAATTATCATTGAGGGAATTTCTTCTAAACCCCAAACAGATGGAAACAACAGCATGATTCAAACATGAACATTTAGTGACAATCTAATCATAGAAATATAACATGTTCATGAATCAAACTAGGAACTCCCATGGTTGTGAAGTAAACCCTAAGGCAATCCAAATTGAAAGATGAAGAAAAATGGATGAGTACCTGAAATGGGAGTGGATGAGATGCGATGAAAGAGTGTGGCAAGAACTCAAGATACAGGGAAAGAGAAAGATGGAGACGTAACAAGAACTCAGAATACTGTGAATGAAAGAAGTGAGAGGGAAACCGTGTTTAAGAATAAGTGACGGGGCACTAAAACGTTGGCTGAGCAGCGCTTTAGCGTCCTTGTCCAGAGAAAAATGCACACTTTGTGCAGCACAGCGCTAAAACGGTCAGAATTAGCGCTTTAGCACGTTTGGCCAGAGTGCCTGTATTGGTGTTGTTGGTGAACGCTAAAACGGTCATAGTGAGCGTCTTAGCGCGCACAACCAGAGAGTTTCATAATGATGGAACTCTAGGGACGCTAAAACGGTCAGAGGTAACGTTTTAGCGCCCAGCACATAGCAAAAATTTCTCTTTGATTTTTCAAAAAAATTTCCTTTTACTTCTTCATCTTATGGATATGGTATGAACATGGAATTACATACCTAGTACAGTGGGTTGGCTCCCACTCAGCGCTTGTTTAACGTCACGAGCCTGACGGGTATGATCTATTTTACCTCTAATAAAGCAACTGTCAGTAGTTGCCTATCCACAACACTTCCAACATATAACTTCAATCGTTGACCATTGACTGTAAAACTTCTGTCCGAATCCAAAGAAATGATTTCTACAGCCCCATATGGTTTCATGTCTTTTACCACAAACGGTCCAGACCATCTAGACTTTAACTTCCTTGGAAACAGCTTCAACCTGGAATTGAACAGAAGTACTTGATCCCCCACCTTGAAGTCTCTAGGTGTGATCTTCCTATCATGCCATAGCTTTGTCTTTTCCTTATACAAACTTGCACTTTCATAAGCAGACAAACGGAACTCATCCAATTCATCCAGCTGTAATAATCTTTTCTGTCCTGCTGCTTTGGAATCAAAATTCAGATATCTCACAGCCCACAAAGCCTTGTGCTCCAATCCAACTGGCAAATGGCATGCTTTTCCAAACAGCAACTGAAATGGAGACATCCCAATAGGAGTTTTGAAAGCGGTCCTATATGCCCATAAGGTGTCATCAAGTTTCTTGGACCACTGGGTCCTAGCATTCCCAACAGTCTTCTCCAATATTCTCTTCAATTCCCTGTTGGAAATCTCAACCTGACCACAAGTCTGTGGGTGGTATGGAGTGCTTATTTTGTGCCTCACTCCATACTTAGCCAAGGCATACTCCACCATCCTATTATCAAAATGAGTGCCCCTATCACTAATGATAGCTCTAGGGACTCCAAATCTTGAAAATATATTCTTTCTCAAAAAAGCAATCACCACCCTGGAATGATTGGTTGGTGTAGCTATGGCCTCAACCCATTTGGACATATAATCAACTGCCACCAATATGTACTTGTTAGAGTAGGAAGAAGGGAAAGGTCCCATAAAATCCATACCCCAAACATCAAAGATCTCCACTTCCTGGATATTGTTCAACGGCATTTCATGTCGCCTAGAAATATTCCCAGTTCTCTGACAGTTGTCACATGCCTCCACAAACTTCTTTGCATCCTTGTATAAAGTGGGCCAGTAGAAGCCACTCAACAATACTTTTGCTGCAGTTCTCTCACCTGCAAAATGTCCACCATATGCAGATCCATGACAATGCCACAACACATCATTTTGTTCTTCCTCTGGAATACACCGTCGGATCACACTATCTGAACATCTATAGAAAAGATATGGCTCATCCCAAATGTATCTCTTAACATCATGCAGAAATTTCTTCCTCTGTTGCCATGTTAAATCCTTAGGCATCAATCCAGCAGCTTTATAGTTGGCGAAATCAGCAAACCATGGTGGGGTACTGATAGAGAAGACTTTATCCCTAACCATCTATGTGACAGCACGTATTGCCAAAACATGTTCATCAGGAAACGCTTCTCTGATCACTACTTCCGGTCCTTCTTGAAGCTCTTTTTATGTAATCCTGGATAAGTGATCAGCCACCAAATTTTCAACTCCCTTTTTGTCCTTGATCTCTACCTCAAACTCTTGCAACAGTAACAACCAGCGGAGCAACCTGGGTTTAGCATCCTGCTTACTTAACAAATACTTTAAAGCTGCTTGGTCAGTGTAAACAATAACTTTTGATCCTAACAGATATGGCCTGAATTTGTCAAATGCATACACAATAGCCAGTAATTCTTTTTCTGTAGTAGCATAATTCTTTTGTGCATCATTTAAGATCTTACTGGCATAGTAAATGACATGCAACAATTTATTCACTCTTTGGCCTAGTACCACTCCTACAGCATAGTCACTGGCATCACACATTAATTCAAAAGGTAATGAGAAATCAGGTGCCATCATGATAGGTGCAGTGGTCAACTTTTCTTTTAAATCATGAAATGCATGCAAACATTCATCATCAAACAGGAATTCATGGTCCTTGACCAATAACTTGCATAAGGGCTTGGCAATTTTTGAAAAATCTTTTATGAACCGCCTATAAAATCCTGCATGACCAAGAAAACTCCTCACACCCTTAACATTTACCGGTGGAGGAAGTTTCTCTATCACAGAAATTTTTGCCCTGTCCACCTCAATTCGATTCCTAGACACCTTGTGTCCAAGAACTATACCTTCTGTCAGCATAAAGTGACACTTCTCCCAGTTCAAAACCAAATTACAGTCTTGACATCTTTTCAAAACAGAATCTAAATTCCCTAGACATACATCAAAATCAGACCCAAAAACAGAAAAATCATCCATAAAAATTTCTATGCATTCTTCTATCATATCAGAAAAAATGGAAAGCATGCACCTTTGAAAAGTGGCAGGAGCATTGCATAAACCGAAAGGCATCCTCCGGTATGCGAATATTCCATATGGACATGTAAAAGCAGTCTTCTCCTGATCCTCTGATGCCACAGCTATCTGATTGTACCCTGAATAACCATCCAAGAAGCAATAGAAAACATGTCCTGCCAACCTCTCTAGCATCTGATCCAAGAAAGGAAGTGGAAAATGATCCTTCCTGGTTGCCTTATTCAGCCTCCGGTAATCAAGGCACATTCTCCAGCTAGTGATTGTCCTTGTGGGAATCAACTCATTATTCTCATTTTTCACCACAGTCATCCCCCCTTTCTTGGGCACGGTCTGCACAGGACTCACCCAAGCACTGTCTGAAATGGGGTAAATCATCCCAGCATCAAGCAACTTCACCACCTCTTTCCTCACTACTTCCTTCATAGTGGGGTTGAGTCTCCTCTGTGGTTGCCTTACTGGTTTGACCTCTTCCTCCATCAATATTTTGTGGGTGCAAAAGGAAGGATTAATACCCTTAAGATCTGAAAACTGCCATCCAATAGCCATTTTATTCTTCTTGAGTACCTTAATCAACTTCCCTTCTTCCTCATCAGACAACATTGCATTAATGATTGCTGGATATGTTTGATCATCCCCAAGGAACACATACTTCAAATGTGAAGGTAATTCTTTAAGTTCTACCTTAGGTGCCCCTTTTGGAATGTCATCAATCTTCTTCTCAAGCTCTTCCACTTCTGGCTCTTCTTGGTAATTTTCTGTACCTGTCTCTTCTACTGATCTTTTTTCCTCAACTGGGAATTCTTCTTCTTTATTCACTTCTTCCACAACCTCCTGTATCACATCTAATCTAAAACAATCCTCCACATCAACGGGGTGCTTGATGGTTTCAAATACATCAATTGTGACTGTTTCCTCATCCACCCTTAGCAACAACTTTCCTTGTTCAACATCTATCAAAGATCTTGCAGTTGCTAAAAAGGGTCTTCCTAACAATAGAGGACTTTTTGTATCCTCTATGTCAAGAATCACAAAATCCACTGGAAAAATAAACTTGTCTACCTTGACCAAGACATCTTCAACCACACCTTCAGGCCTCTTGATAGATCTATCTGCAAGATGCAGAATAAGATTGGTCTCCCTTCAAAGTGTTGATTCCCAAAGCTCTACATACTGTCAACGACATCAAGTTTATACTGGCTCCCAAATCGCACAATGCCTTTCCCACCTCCACATCTCCTATAGCAATAGAGATACTGAAGCTTCCAGGATCTTTCATTTTTGTTGGAAGCTTCTTCTGGATTAGGGCACTACACTTTGCTGTTAGGGCCACTGTCTCACCATCAGTTAATTTCCTCTTCTTAGTAAGAAGATCCTTCATGAACTTTGCATAGTGAGGCATATTTTCCAGTGCTTCAAAAAATAGTATGTTAATTTGTAAATTTTTGAAGATATCCAAAAATCTTGCATAGTGCTGTTTCTGAATCTCTTGCTTCAACCTCTGAGGGTAGGGAACTTTAGCATAGGGAGATAAAATAACTGGCTGTTCTTTCTTGTCAGCCATCTTCTTCTTTTCCCACTTCATCATCTTTTGTGGGGAAGCATTTTTACAACTTCTACCTCTCCTTCATTCTTATTGTCCTTCCCTTCCTCTTCTTTATCAATTCCAACTATAACATCTCTAACAACTACTTCCTTATCACTTTTCTCATTTCTCATCTTCTCTACTTCATCATCAGAGACTACATCTTCAACCACAACCTCTTCTTCATTCTTTTTATTTTCCACATTCTTTTTCACTGGTTGAAGTACCAACCCACTTCTTGTCATAATTGCTTTACAGTGCTCCTTAGGATTCACTAGTGTATCACTTGGAAATTTCCCTTGTGGTCTCTCTGATATCTGTCTTGATAATTGACCAATCTGGGTCTCCAAATTTCTGATTGATGCTTCCTGATTTCTGAAAGAAGTTCTGGTCTCCTGCATGAATGCAATTGTCTCTTCCCTGAATGAATTAGACCCCTGGATATAATCCTGAGTTGTCTTAGATAACTAAGCAAACGCTTTCTCCCATGCAGCAGGATCACTCGACTGCTCCTTCATATGTGGTGGTGGAGGATGTAATGGTGGATTCAATTGATGGTTGGAACTATAGCTGAATCCTGGGTGTTGATTCTTGTTCTTCCATGGTGGCATATAAACATTCCTTCCCTGATTGTTGTAGTTCCTTTGATTATTCTGATCATACCACACTCCATTCACCTCTGCTTGTTCTGGTGATCCCCCATAATCACACTCCTCTGTCACATGGCCCTTGCCACAGATAGCACATACACTCTTTGTTTCCACAGAAGCTACCTTTTGTGAAGAGAGTTTCTTAATAAGGGTATCTAATTGTTGCTGCTGTTGTCTCTGTGTCTGCATCAGTTGATCATTCCTTGCCAACAGAGCATCATACCCATCCAACCTGATGACTCTTGTCCTTCTGTCAGCCACTAGGGCATTATCAAATTCTTGAGATGCTAATGACTCAAAGATATCCAAGGCTTCTTGAGGGGTCTTGGTAGTCAATGATCCACCAGCAGTGGCATGCACCAAGGTTCTAGTGTTAGTGGTCATTCCTTGCAGGAACATTGCTGCTTGTTGCCATGCCTCAATTCCGTGCTGTGGACATTTCCTCAACAAAGTCTTGAATCTCTCCCAAGCCTCATAAATGGATTCTGACTCTTTCTGCTTAAAGCTTGTAATCTCATCCTTCAACTTGGCCCTCTTGGATGCTGAGAAAAACCTCTGCAAGAACTTGGTTTGCAGATCATCCCAAGTTGTTATACTTCCTTGTGGCAATGATTGCAGCCATTTCCTTGCATCATCCGTCAGTGAATGAGTGAATAGTCTCAACAGAATTGCATCTCTTGTGACACCATTTATCTTCACAGTATCACTCAACAATAGAAAGTTCTCTATGTGCAAGTAAGGGTCCTCAGCACTGGTTCCAGCAAACTGATCCTTCTGCACCAAATGTATCAAAGCAGGCTTCAATTCAAAGTTGTTGGGCTCCACTGTTGGGCGCACAACACTCCCAATTGGAGGAATCACTGCAGGAGTCATGTACTCTCCCAATGTCCTCTGTGGTGGTAGTGGTCTGTGATTCTCTGCCATTATCTCTTCCTGATTAACCGTACTTGATTCACCAATTTCTTGCAACTGTCTCTTTGCCTGGCTGCCCTTTTGTGCTTCCTCAATGTCCTTTCTAATTCTGGATCATACAACAACGAATTCGGATCAAGTGTACCTCGCATATACCAGAATCAAAATTGACCAGAAACTTAACATAAACTAAAATACCGAAAATAAAAGGATTCAATCTCAGAATTCTATAGTATCAGTTAGTGTTGAAAAACAAATTCCCCGGCAACGGCGCCAAAAACTTGTTGGACATTTAGCAAGTGCACTAGCCGTACAAGTAATAAAATGATGAGTAAAGATCGTTCCCACGAGGAATTGTGTTCAAACACCAATATACCATAGAAAACTAATTTGAATCAAATAAGAGTTTGTAAAAATCATGAATAATTTGTCACCAGAAAATTGATTGTAAGTAATTTGACACAAAGTAAATATGGATTAGGAATTAATAAAACAACAAGTAGTCAGAAAACAACTTTCCTCCATAATAACCCATGTAAAAATTGATCATATGATAAATTCCTTTCCATGTGATGTTAATCAACCTTTTACTTATCATCAAGATGTAATCCCTTACTATCCTGATAGATACATTAATCAGAAACCCCAATCCCTTGGTGATCTCTTTCTTAATACATGCATGAAATACTAAAGTTTTAAGATTACATCAGAATTCTAGCATCAATCCCTTGAGTACTAGAATTCTGATGTTGAGATTATGAAATACAGAAGTCCTATAAACATCCCTGTTCTATACTACTTCCTTGATAGAAATAATTAACTCAGAAAATCTCAAATCAACACATGAAAAATACTTCATCATATTAATCAAATCAACATAATATTATCATGGAGTTCCATTGCATTCAGACTACAAAGACTCTACTCAGACATGACTAAAGAATAGATAAGAGAAGAAGAAGCAAACTTCATTTCCATGTTGAAAGTCTTCAATCTCCAAACTATTACAAAGAAATCCTAATACAAAAACTAAAACTAAAAGAATTTAGAGAGAAGTCAGACTAAAGTTTAAAAGAGAGAGACAGTTTAGATCCCTCAGATCCAGAGCTTTTCCTATGTGTCAAGGCTTTGCCTTATATAGTGTTACAATTAAAAACAGAAAACTGATGTGGGCGCTAAAACGTCCATAAGTGACCGTTTTAGCGTCCATGCTTTACGTATGCTCAACTGCTTTTAACTGATTTCAACGCTAAAACTCTTGATTTGGACGTTTTAGCGGTGAAGACCAGAATCTTTTTTCCACTTTAGGGCGCTAAAACGCTTATTGCAGGCCGTTTTAGCGCCCAAGACCAGCAATTTTCCATCTTCTAAGTGCAGCAGCGCGCTAAAACGCTCTGTGTGGGCATTTTAGCGCTCATCACCAGCAAATTTTGGCCTCTTCCTGTAGCAGGACGCTAAAACGCTCAGTGTGGACGTTTTAGCGCTCAACACTTAGGCAATTTTTCTCCTCTTGAGCTCCAGAATCTTCTTCCTTCTCCAGTTGTCCTTCAAGTTTTCTTTTCCTACAAGAATTATACAAATTTCCAATAAAGCTCTTGAACTTGTAATTGAGGACATCTTAGGACATTAACTTTGTTTTTCATCATTTAATCACACAATTTGATCCAATTTCCTGCTAAAAATCATGATGAACTAAGGGTTCATCAATTATGCTGACATGTTGGATGCTGGATATTCTGCTGATATTATGTTTTTAGTTGCTTTTATTATGGTGTTGATGTTGAGACTTCTGTTGGGCTTGTGCCTTATTTGGGTGAGCATGGGGTTTGTCCATGCCACTTTATGTTAGTACTTTGAGTTGAGTTGTATAACTTGGTAGGTTGTCCAGTCTACGTGTTGTAGTTCCGTGACTAGATACTTATATCTGTTATTTTAATTAATGAGGTATTCAGTTAGCTGTCTTTTGCAATTTACATACAGGCATGATTTTATTTAAATGATTAATTAAGCAAGTTGGTAATGATAATGACGTCATAAATGAAAAGAAAAAGATATTCCGCATTTTTAATTAAGCGTAGCTTAATACGATGATATGATAACATTACCGGATATATACGGGGTGTTACAGTCGTGCTGTTGATGTTTTGTTTGAATTAGGGACGGCGCACTTATTTATTGCGAGTCCGATTGAGGAATATTTTTAATAGTCACGATGTTTTGTTAATAGCTACGCTTATCTTTTTAATCTCAAATTTAGGATTCTGAACCTAGCCATTTTTCTAAGATTTGTCATATTTTTATTTTTATTTTTTTGTAGTACTTTTCTGGTACGCGCTTTTAGATAGCCAGTATCAGTTCTAGCACCAGTTCTCATTATTTTGACCTGAAACTTGACATACTAGTTCTATATATTATTCTAGGAATATTCCCATACATATTATAATTTTATGGGATACTTCATTGGTACGCATTTATACCGTGGAGCAGAACCGGTATCTGCTATTTTCGTCCGAAAAGCGACTTTCAGTATTATTAATCAATTACCATAATTATTTAAGCCTTCTTATAATTATTAGGGTCAATTATAGAATTATTTCCTAATTCTCATATTTATTTAATTAATTTCCTAAATTAACGGTGCGAGTTCTTACACTTATCGTGGAGTATTCGAATACTTTTGGCAGAATGAGCCTAAAATCAATTTTAACAAGTTGGGAAGCCTTAAATACAATATAGGACCTTAATGAATCAGTGTGGGCTTGTCCTAAAGGTGTTCAAGTGATAAAAATGAAATTACCCATTATCAAGGCTTTGGGAGAAGCCGGTAATCTTTAAACAAAAAAAAGAAATGTTGTCCTTATGCAATGAAACTCTAGACTATGAATATTAATGATATTTCTGGCATAAACAGACTATGTTTTTGCTGTTTGGTGAACCGTGGATTGCTAATTGAACTCTTGACTTTGGATTGTTAGCTTGCGAGGTAAGCTTTCGCGTCCTCGATTTTGCCCATGTTTGGTTCCACCATACCTCATGGAGTGATGGTTTATATGCATGATGTGCCTTTATGAAATGATGATTTATTGAAATGCTTTTGAGCTGTTAAATGCAAATGCCTTATGATATGTATGTAGTGTTCCACCTAGACGGTAAGCCTGAGTATGCAGCGTCATACAATATGGTGATCCTGTGAGTGGGTAGAAGGAACACCTTGTACTACTGTGGGTTGTAGACGTATGTAATTCCTGCGTTTTCTCTGGCCAGTAGGATTCTGACATACATTACATGATTATATGCTGCATTGCACAGATTTTTGGAACTTATACTATTTATGGTTTTTGTAACACCGCGTATATATCCGGTAGTGTTATCATTACATAGTATTAAGCTACGCTTAATTAAAAATGCGAAATATTCTATTTCTTTTCAATTATGACATCATTATCAATTACCAACTTGATTACTTAATCAATTTCATAAAATATCGCCTGAATGTAAATTGCAATAAGACATCTACTGAAATACCTCAATAACATATAAAGTGAGTATCTAAATCACAGATCTACATCACGTAGTCCGGACAATATCCTGATACATTATTACAACTCCAAATAAACAAGACATAACCAAGTCTATGTGTCATGGACAATCTCCATGCTCACCAAATAAACAACGTCTCAACAAGATAAAACATAATCATAAACTGAAGCTAAAAACATAAAGCAGCATCCAACATGTCAGCATAAATACAACAAATCTAACTCAGCTCCGGCCTCCTGCCGCCTGAGGTCTCAACATTACCTGAACCTAAAATAAGCGCTCCAAACGTGGGGTGAGATCTCTAAACTAGAAATCTCAGTAAGACAAGGGGTCCTCAAGGATTTTCCACCCCAAGCTCACTTACATGTACAATATAAGTTCTAAAAGCATTTATACAAATATCAGTTCCAAAACTATGCAGTGCAACAGATATTCATGCCATGTGTGTCAAAACTATTCTACTGGCCAGAGAATTGTAGGAATACGTCTATTACCCACACGTAGTACAAGGAACACCGCTTGCACCTCACCCACAACCTCACCATCTTGTATGTACCACATACTCAGACTTACCGTATAGGTGGAACACCACATGCATATCATAAAGGCACTAGCATATAACAGCTCAATAGCATTTCCAAAACATCAAAAGCATGTAACACAGCATGCATATAACCATACCCCCATGGGACATGGTGGAACCACAACATGGCTAAACCGAGGACACGAAAGCTTACCTTGCAAGCTAGCTATCCAAGCCAAGAGTCCACATTATCTCAAGGCCCACAAACAGCACAATCACAATCTGCCCATACCATAATTAATCATCAATAATCATAGCACAAATTACACTAAGTGATTAGGTCTTTCTTTCTCATTTTAACTCATTACATGCTGTTTCTGCAGGAGGTATTCGAATACTCCACGAGTAGTATTCGAATACTCCAGCTCTCCAGAAAGTATTCGAATACTTTCACTCTAGTATTCGAATACCACAAGATATCCGAATACCAAACCCCAAGTATTCGAATACTATTAAGTATTCGAATACTTCTGCAAGGGTAATCGAATACTTTCTTCCCAGAAAGTATCCCAATACTCCAACAATGAGTATTCCACTACTTGATGAACAAGTATTCGAATACTACACGAAAATTATTCGAATACTTCTTCAACAGAATACAAAAATTTGAGCCAACTTCTGCATAATCCCAAATTTAAAGGTCCAAAAGCGATTGGGAGTCCAATGACTCCCTAAACAGATAATCACCAACAAGTTATGAACCCAAAAACACATTCTTTTACTCAAATGGTTAAAGTTCCTCTTTTTAATTGATTAAACAAGCTTTAAACTCCGAAATGACAAAGAGGTGATAATGGTATACCTCAAAGGCTCACAACTCCGAAATGAGACACAAATGGAGCACTCTTCACAGCACCAAGGTTCAGACTAAGGCAAGACGCGAAAATGGCACACCAAGCTTGATCTTTTAAGCCAAAAGATCACTTCTTGGCACCACAAAATTCCATGACAAGGTCTCTCCCTCACAACTCAGCAACACAACCTCAAAACACTCCCAACCAACAACAACAAAGACTTAGAAATGCTTCTCAACTCACCACCAAGGCTACCTCACACAATACACAAGTGTTTAAGTGGCATGAACAAGGAGAAAGGTGACACCTTTGGCTCACAAGAGGGAAGGAAGGTGAAGGTGGCAATGGGAGGCACAAGGCTGAAGAGAAATCAGAAAACACTCACGTAGGCACATCACACATGGCCTAGGGTTTTGTGCAAAGATCCTATTTATAGTCCACTTAACTACCAACACACAGTATTAACATTAATAGCTACGCTTAGCATTTTAATCCCAAACTCAGGATTCTTAAACTACACAATATTACAAGAATTATCATATTTTTCTTATATTTTTCGGAGCACTTTTCCGGTACGCGCTTTTCATAGCCAGTATCAGTTTCTGGCACCAGTTCTCATTATTTGGACTTGAAACTCGTTTTACAAGTCCTATATATCATTCTAGTAATTATCATGCACTTATTATAATTTTCCGGGATACTTTTTCGGTACGCATTTATACCGACTAGTAGAACCGGTATCTGCACTTTTCTTCCGAAAAGCGACTTTCAGTATAATTAACCACTTACTATATTTATATAAGCCTTATAATAATTATTAGGGTCAATTATGGAATCATTTCCTATTTTTGCATAATTAATTAATTAAATTCCTTAATTAACGATGCGGCATAATTAATTAATTAAATTCCTTAATTAACGGTACGGGTTCTTACAGTTTTAGAACTTATATTACACATGTAAGTGAGCTTGGGGTGGAGAGATCCTTGAGGACCCCTTGTCTTACTAAGATTTCTTTGTAGAGATCTCACCCCACGTTTGGGGCACATTTTCATGTTCAGGTACCTCGGGGGTTGATACCCCGGGGGTTGATACCTCGGGCGGCATGCGGCCGGAGCTGAGTTGAGATATATGATGTTGTGCCGTTATGTCTGGCTTTTTATCATGATTTATTGCCATTATGTTGTCATTTGTGTTAAGACTGTGTTGGGCTTGTTGCCTTATTTGGTAAGCATGGGGATTTTCCATGCCATATTGATTATGCTTTGTTTTTTTAGACTCGTGATGTATAATGAATCAGGATTATGTCCGGACTACGTGTTGTAGTTCCGTGACTAGATACACATTTATATATGAGGTATTCCAGTTATTTATTTATTGCAATTTACATGCAGGCATTATTTTGAAAAAGGATTAAGTAATCAACTTGGTTAATAATAATGACGTCATAATTGAAAAGAAAAAGTTAGCTTACGCAATTAATTAGCTGCGCCATTACCATTGTATGTTAATACACCGGGTGCACACGGGGTGTTACAGTATACAGTTTCCTGAAATACTCTTTGTAAAAATCATATTTGATATCAAATAGCTAGGTATATTACTGTTGTTGTTGATGATGATTATCTTTTTTAATGTATTAAATGTAAAATACAAATATGTAATATCTAAAAGTCTAATTACATTTTATCAAGTTAGAGTATCTTTTTTAAAAAAATGATATTTTTTTTTGATTTGCTTCTGAGTAGCCTGAGTAGGTGTTAGAGAATAATATAAATTATTAAAAAGGCCCTCACCCAATACCTTAAGGTTTTGGGTTGAAGTGGTTATTTAACATGGTATCAGAGCTTGAGTGACTACAAGGTCACAAGTTCGATCCTCATTGCCCTCACTTTAAAGTAGAATTAAAAATAAAAAAAACACAAAAAATTAGACCTGTGTTAAAGAATAATATAAATTATGGTTCTTTAACAGTAAGTTTGTATTGTTGCCAAATCATTCTTGAAGAATTCACGAAATCCCTTAAATATATAACAATTCTTATGGCACAATTGTCTAATTTTCATTTAATCCTCACGTCCTTTTGGTTTATTTGGTTGATAATAAATACGAGAGATTTAGATCGATGTTATAAGTTCAAATAGTGATACACTCTTTAATATTCATATTCTAAATTTTTTGTGAGCATACAAACTAAAATATTCCTTATTATCTTGCTGCGAACTCAAAATTTTCTTTTATCGATTCACTGATTAAGTTAATTTTTAGAGCTGATATATTAACATCAAACAACTCTTTATAACTCCTCCGCATCTTCATCTGTTCTCATTCCCAACGCATCTACATTACCAAAAACAGAATACTCTTTCTCTGCGTTGTCATAAACTTCATTTTGTCAACTTTTTAGTTGAGTAGTGAAAATGTAATTGGAAAATAATGCATGAGACAAAAAAAGAATATCGAAAATTTGAATCTTCATGAGTGGCTAAGAAAAAAAATAAGACATGTTGAGATGAATAACTATAGACATTGATTAGTGATGAAAAATGAATTACTAATAATATACCAAAACTCAGCCAAACAATTAAAAATGGAAAAAAGTTATATTTGGATACGAATTTGCTTACCATATTTATGGTCTTGAGGCTTGCCGCTCCAATATAAATTGAGTTGCACTATACATTGAAACCACATTCATTCTTCAAGAGAAGTGCAAGAAGACAACGTTCTAGCGATAATAATCAAAACAGATATGAAGTTCGCCATCACAGCAATTGTTTTATTCTTATTTCTAGCTGACTTTGGTAGAGCCCAACCTGGGGTCTTTGACATATCAAAATTTGGCGGAGCACCAAATGCAGATATAACTTCGGTATTATCATGTTGAGCTGACATTGAGAATTATTATTATTATTATTATTTTTTTCATCTTTTTGTATAGTGTCAAGGGCCAAGTCCTTTTCTTTCGTGATTTATAATTGATTTGTGTTTTGCATGTTGTTAACTGTTAAGGCATTCTTAAGTGCTTGGAAAGAAGCATGTGCATCAACAACTCCAGCCAAAATTGTGATTCCTGCTGGTACATACAAGATGAACGCCGTTGATGTCAAAGGTCCTTGCAAGGCTCCTATTGAAGTTCGAGTTGATGGCACAATTCAAGCACCTCCAAACCCTGATGACCTCAAGGGGGCCGATCAATGGATCAAGTTTGGATATGTTGACTTTTTCACCTTATCAGGCAATGGAATTTTCGATGGTCAAGGTACAACTGCTTGGAAGCAAAATGATTGTGCGTCAGACACTAATTGCAAGAAGCTTTCAATGGTAAATATTAATATCGGCATTTTAATGACACATAAACTTTTACCTTTAATAGTATCAATTATATATCAGGCATTCTAATTGATTTTTCTGTCAAATGGCAACAGAATTTTGGTTTTAATTTTCTCAAACATTCAGTTGTCCGAGACATTACAACTAAGGACAGCAAATACTTTCATGTGAATGTTTTGGGATGCAACAATTTTACATTTGATGGCTTCAAAGTTACGGCCCCTGCAGAGAGCTTTAACACTGATGGAATCCACATTGGAAGATCAATTGATGTGAAGGTTCTTAACACAAACATTGGTACCGGAGACGACTGCATCTCATTGGGTGATGGGAGTAAACAAATAACTGTCCAAAATGTGAATTGTGGACCTGGTCATGGTATTAGTGTTGGAAGCCTTGGGAAGTACCCAAATGAAGAACCCGTTGAAGGTTTACGTGTTAAGAATTGCACTTTGACTGACACTGACAATGGTGTTAGGATCAAGACCTGGCCTAGCGCCCCTGGAACATCTCATGCCACTGATATGCATTTTGAAGATATTACTGTTGTTAATGTTAAGAACCCTATCATCATAGACCAAGAGTACTGTCCATGGAACACGTGCAACAAGCAGGTATTTCATCCAAATTTTTTATCTTTATCCTTTAATGTTATTATCTTAACTAGTAATCTTCTTGTCTTAATTTGAATGAGGTAATTTAAATGACTCATTTTTGTCTGTTTCTTGTACGCTTTCAATGTCTTAGACTCCATCAAAAGTAAAGATAAGCAAGGTTTCCTTCAAGAACATTAAGGGCACTTCAGGAACTCCAGAAGGGCTGATTCTTATTTGCAGCAGTGGTACCCCTTGTGAGGGTGTTGAGTTAAGCAATGTTGATCTCACGTTCAATGGAGCCCCAGCAACCGCTAAATGTGCCAATGTCAAGCCCGTAATTACGGGCAAAGCTCCTACTTGTGCAGCTTAGAGTGATCATATTTTATTTACTTTTCGTTTCTTTTAAGAGTAGACAAACCGTCCCTACAAAGTAATATGTGGACCAGTTGTAGTGTGTTATACTCAATATCAACCTATTCAATTTAGAGTTATCTAAATTTACAATTAATCCATCAAGTGAAGGTAATTGATCAACACTAAAACAATAGTCATTAACGTTTCCGTACATGATCTATATTACGCAAATCTAATATATATCTCGTCTAAAAAAACATTTTTCAGTCTCACCAATTAAAAAAAAAATCGAATTGTAAATCCGGAGAAATGGAATCAGAAATTAACTCTTTAGCTTTATGTAAAAAAATATATAATAATGATTGAGAAACCACACAATGAACAAATCATGAAAACAGTTACAATTTGGACTTGATAAATAATTATTTAAATTAGGGGCAGATTATATTTACAAATTTTTTTGTTTACAAACTACACTATGTACAAACCCTAACTCTACATTAAAAAAATATATAATAATGACCGGTCCACACAGTGTAATTGCAAAAGAAATTTGTAAATAAATATTTAAATTAAACTAAATCTAAAAAGTTTCTCTAGTCGCTTTTTGATATCAAATATTTTTGAAACTTTTGCTTTATCAAAATATTTTGTTGATAAAATCGAACCACAGAGCTGAAAAAATAAACTGTTAAGTTTAAATTAAGTTATGTATAAGTTACATTCTAAATTTTAGTCATTGATCCAACTTGCATATAACAACTCATCAAGCTAATGAATTATAGTCGTTATAAGCAAGCATACATCTAACATGCCCCTTTACTCAAAAACCCACTACACACACTCAAATCCAAATATATATATATATATATATATATATATATATATATATATATATATATATATATATATATATATATATATGAGGAGGGTTCTCTTGACCCCAGAGTAAGACTTTTAAGTCTTACTCCCCATCTCAACTGTTGATGGACGGAAATCAACGGTTGTCATTTATAGTCTAATTAATAATTAATTAATTAAGTCTTGTGTCCATACCGATCCAACATCCACTTACAAAAATTCTTGAAACATTTACAACTCGCCTTTTGAGTTTAAAGCGGTCAACATAGAAATCGTCATTCATTTCTCTAGGGTCATTGTAACACCCCGTGTATACCCGGTTTGTTAACATGTCATCGTATTAAGCCACAGTTAATTTAAAATGCGAAATAACTTTTTACTTTCAATTATGACGTCATTAATATTACCAAGTTGATTACTTAATTCTTTTCATAAAACATCGCCTGTATGTAATTACAATTAAACAGCTATCGACACTGAAATAACCTCAATATAATTAAAAGTGAGTATCTAAGTCACGGAACTACAACACGTAGACCGGACCAATCCTGATACATTAATATAACTCAAATCTAAGATAAGACATAGTCAATCAGTGTGGCATGGACAATCCCCATGCTCACCAAATAAGACAACAAAGCCAAAGCAGGTCTCAACAACAACAACAACATAATCATAAAGCTGACAACAAATAGCAACAGGCATAATCTAGCATCCAACATAATCAGCATAACAACATATAAATCAGCTAAGCTCTGGCCTCCTGTCGCTTGTAACACCCCGTGTATACCCGGTTTGTTAACATGTCATCGTATTAAGCCACGCTTAATTAAAAATGTGGAATATCTTTTTCTGTTCAATTATGACGTCATTAATCTTAGCCAAGTTGATTACTTAAACAATTTCATAAAAATATCGCCTGTATGTAATCGCAAGGGATAACTAACTGAAATACCTCATAATATAAAATAATAGTGAGTATCTAAAGTCACGGATCTACAACACATAGTCCGGACATAATCCTGATACATTATTACAACGCAAATCTAAACTAAAACATAGTCAAGTCAACGTGGCATGGACAAACCCCATGCTCACCAAATAGACAACATAACAAAAGAGTCTCAAAGATGTAATCCATAACTGAAGCTAAAATACAAATATAACAACATAGTCTCAAAGATGTAATCCATAACAAGATCCAGCATCCAAGCATAACAGCAAATCAACATAATCAGTATAAATAAATATCAACTAAACTCTGGCCTCCTGCCACTAGAGGTATCGACCCCTGTGTTACCTGAACCTGAAATAAGCGCCCCCAAACGTGGGGTGAGATCTCTAAACAAGAAATCTCAGTAAGACAAGGGGTCCTCAAAGATCTTCCACCCTAAGCTCACTTACATGTGCAATATAAGTTCAAAAGCATTTAACAGTATAAGTTCCAAAACTATGCCGTGCAACAGATATTCATGCCATGTGTGTCACAACTATTCTACTGGCCAGAGAAATGCAGGAATACGTCTATTACCTACAGTTAGTACAAGGAACACCGCTTGCACCTCACCCACAGCCTCACCCTATTGTATGTACCACATACTCAGGCTTACCGTATAGGTGGAACACCATATGCATATCATAAGGCACTCGCATATAACAGCTCAACAACATTTCACAAACCAATATATCATGAAAACAACATCATGCATATAGCCATACCCCCATGGGACATTGTGGAACCAACAATGGCTAAACCGAGGACACGAAAGCTTACCTTGCAAGCTAGCTATCCAAGCCAAGAGTCCACACAATCTCAAAGTCCACAAACAACAAGATCACAATCTGTTTAGACCAATTATTACATCAATATACATACTCAAAAAGACAACACATTTCTCTTACGTTTTACGTCTTTAGGCTCCTCACAAAGCCACAAGCCCTCAATCAATTAGGTTCTGACTTAGTTAATTATTACAGAGGTTCAACATAACCCATCATGGGTCCACAAACCCAAAGATATCAATCTGTATGAACAGTATCATCACTGCCCACGAAAACCCAGAATATCCGGATATTTGTCGGGTGCATATCCGGATATCAATATCTGGATATTCAGATCCCCATATCCGGTATTAATATCCGGATATCATATCCGGATATCATATCCGGATATCCATATCTGGATATTTCGCGACTGAATGAAGTTCTGCATTTCGCGAGATATCCTTCCCAAAGGTGGTTCATTTCAAGCATACAGAAGCTTAAACATACGATTTAAGGTGTGTTTAACATTACCCAAGCTTAGGTTACGATCTTAAGTTCATTACATGCATCAAGGTTCCATTTTTAACCACTTAAACTCATGATCAAGGTGGTAAAGCTTACCAAAGTTCTAAACAGCAAAACAATGGCTCATGGAGCTCACCAGCAACTCCCCAAACACTGACTTGTTCAGAAAACGAAAATGGCAAGCAAAACTTGGTTTTTCTTCACAAAAATTAGAACTTGGAGCTTCAACAACCAAGACCAAGGCCCCAACACAACAACCCACTAACTCAGCCCCACACCGTTATACAAGACAGCACCCTCAACTAAGAAGAAGGCCAACAACACTGCCACAAAGCTAACTCTCACCCACACCAAGTGTTTAGCATAAGAATTCATGAAGGAAGTGGCCTCAAAGCTCAACAAATGAAGGAGAAGGCCAATGGAATAGTGTTTCTGGTCAGCTACCCAAGGAGTCTCACGTAGGGACAATAGGAATGTCTAGGGTTTTGTGCAAATAAATGTATTTATAGCTTCTTAGGAATTAAACACACAGTATTATCGCTAATTGCTACGCTTAGCATTTTAATCCCAAACTAAGGATTCTGAACCTACTCGATTTTACAAGATTTATCATACTTTTATTTTATTTTTCGCAACACCTTTCCGGTACGCGCTTTTCCATAGCCAGTATCAGTTCTAGCACCAGTTCTCATTATTTTAACTTGAAACTTGTTTTACAAGTCCTATATAATATTCTAGGAATATTCATGCACTTACAATAATTTTCCGGGATACTTCATCGGTACGCATTTATACCGAGTAGCAGAACCGGTATATGCACTTTTCGTCCGAAAAACGACTTTCAGCATTCTTAATCACTTACCATAATTCTTAAAGCCTCATAATAATTATTAGGGTTAATTATGGAATTATTTCCTAATTCTCACAGTTAATTAATTAATTTCCTTAGTTAGCGGTGCAGGTTCTTACATTCACCCCACCTTTTTAAGGATTTTGTCCTCAAAATTAAAAACATACCTGTCTCGAAAGTCGGGATACTGCCGGAGAAGCTCGTCCTCTCGCTCTCAAGTACACTCCTCATGAGTTCTTCTGGTCCACTGCACTTTGACCATCGGAAAGATCTTGCTCCTTAGCTTCTTCTCGCCACAGTCGAGAATCTTGAGTAGTCCGACGGGAGTTTTGAAGTTCTCCCAAACTTCCACATCATCCAGTTGCACCACGTGCGAAGGGTCTGCTACGTACTTCTGAAGCTGAGACACGTGAAACATGTCGTGGATGTTGGCCAAGTTCGAAGGCAAGGCAAGCCGGTAGGCAACAGGTCCTACTCTACTAAGGATCTGGTATGGCCCAATAAACTGTAGGCTCAGCTTCCTCACTCCGAGTGCCCGACCAACACCGGTGATAGGTGAAAGTCTCACAAACACGTTCTCACCTTCACTGAACTCCATTGGACGATGCTTGACATCATAGTAACTCTTCTGGTGATTCTGCGCCTGCTTCAGTTTCTCACGGATCATCTGAATCTGCATGGTGGTATCTTGGACAAAGTCCAAGCCAAAACACTCCTTATCTCCAACCCCTGACCAGCAGGTAGTAGTACGACACCTCCTACCATACAACACCTCGTAGGGTGCCATGCCCAGGCTAGCATGGAAACTATTGTTATACGAAAACTCAACCAACGGAAAGTACCTATCCCATGCCGAGCCCTGCTCAAACATGAAAGCCCGCAACATGTACTCCAAGGTCTGGATAGTCCGCTTAGTCTATCCATCAGTCTGAGGGTGATAGGCTGTACTCAGTCTCAACTGAGTCCCAAAAGCTTCATGCAGCGCTTCCCAGAACCGAGATGTGAACTTCGTGTCCCTATCACTAATGATACTCTCGGGCACCCCGTGAAGTCTCACAATCTCGCGAACATAAAGCTTGGCCAACTGCTCTGTAGTGAAGCTCACCTTCACTGGAAGAAAATGGGCAGACTTCGTCAGTCTGTCCAGAATGACCCAGATAGAGTCGCAGCCAACATGAGTCTTCGGCAAACCCGCCACGAAGTACATGGAAATGCTCTCCCATTTCCATTCCGGAATCTCAAGAGGTTGAAGTTTACCAGACGGCTTCTGGTGTACTATCTTCACCTTCTGGAAAATCAAACACTTGGACACATACACAACTATGTCCTTCTTCATGCCCCGCCACCAGAAATTCCTCTTCAAGTCTTGATACATCTTTGTAGCACCAGGATGAACAGTGAACCAGCCCTTATGGGCCTCCGCCATAACCTCTTCGGTCAAAGGACCTCGGGGAACCACAATCCGCTTTTGAAATAATAGAAGTCCATCCTCATTCCAAGACACACCGTCTTGGTTCTTCACATAGTCCAGGCACTCTCTCTGCACTTGTGCATCTTGGATCTTCTCCATAAGCTCATTCTTGACTCTGACAGTCTCCATCTCGAGAAGTGCACCCCCAAACAAGGAAGTCACCAATAGGTCTCGAAATCTCTCAATGACATCAAAGTCACCAATCAGCAAACTGGTTAGACTCACAGATTTCTGACTGAGAGCATCAGCTACCACATTGGGCTTGCCAGGATGATACTTCAACTCAAAGTCGTAGTCCTTCAGAAACTCCATCCATCTCCTTTGACTCATGTTCAGCTCCTTCTGATCAAACAGATACTTCACGCTCTTGTGGTCATTGAACACAACAAACTGCATACCGAACAGATAATGCCTCCAAATCTTGAAAGCAAACACAATCGCAGCCAACTCCAAATCATGAGTCGGGTAGTTCTCCTCATGAGGCTTCAACTGCCTCGGAGCATAAGCAACAACTCTTCCGTTCTGCATCAAAACACAGCCCAGCCCTTTCCAGAAGCATCACAGTAAAGCTCAAACTGCTCCTCAAGATCAAGAAGGATCAACACAGGCGCGGTGGTCAATCTCTCCTTCAACTCCTGAAAGCATTCCTCACACTCGTGCGTCCACACAAAAGGAGTCTCCTTCCGAGTAAGGCGAGTCAATGGAAGAACCATCGTGGAGAATCCCTTAATGAACCTCCGGTAGTAACCCGCCAAACCCAAAAAGCTCCTCACTTCGGTAACCGTCTTGGGCCTCTCCCAATCCAGCACCGCTTCAATCTTGTTGGGATCCACTGCGACTCCCTCAGCAGAAATCACATGCCCAAGAAACTTAACGGACTTGAGCCAAAACTCGCATTTAGAAGGCTTAACATAAATCTTTTTCTCCTTCAGCACTTGCAGTACAATCCTCAAATGCTCTGCATGCTCCTCCTCAGTCTTGCAGTAAATCAGAATGTCGTCAATGAAGATGATCACAAACTGATCCAGGTACGGCACGAAAATCTTGTTCATGTAATCCATGAACACCGCAGGTGCATTGGTGAGTCTAAACGGGATCACCAAATACTCAAAATGACCGTATCGCGAACGAAACACGGTCTTAGGGACATCCTCCGGCTTCACCCGAATCTGATGGTATCCAGACCAGAGATCAATCTTCGAATACACGCAAGCACCCCTGAGCTGATCCAGCAAGTCATCAATACGCGGAAGGGGATACTTGTTCTTGATTGTCACCTTGTTCAGCTGCCTGTAGTTGGTGCACAGTCGCATTGTCCCACACCGTCTTGGTTCTTCACAAAGATAACGGCGCTCCCCAAGGAGACACGCTTGGTCGGATGAAATCTTTCGCTGAAAGATCCTCAATGTGCTTCTTCAGCTCTGCCAACTCCGGTGGCGACATCCGATATGGGGCTAAAGAAATAGGCCCCGTATCATCCTGGCAAGGCCAATGTGGTAGCTGATGCTTTGAGTCGGAAATCCAGTAGCTCATCCAGTTTGTTACTTGGTAACTTTGATATGGTTGAGAAGTTTCGAAACTTGGCAGTGACCGCTCCGCTTGAGGGTGTACATCTCGAGATAGAAGCAGCAGATGTTGTGAACGAGCTGTTAGAAAAGATCAAAGAGGCACAAGTTCAGAGAGAGTATCTGGATTATGTGAAGAACCAAGACAGTGTGTCTTGGAATGATGATGGACTTCTTTTGTTTCAGCAGAGGATTGTGGTTCCTCGAGGTCCGTTGACCGAAGAGGTTATGGCAGAGGGCCATAAGGGTCAGTTTTCTATCCACCCTGGTGCTACTAAGATGTATCAAGACCTGAAGAAGAACTTCTGGTGGCCGGGCATGAAGAAAGATTTTGTCGTCTTTGTGTCCAAATGTTTGGTTTGCCAGAAGGTGAAGATTGAGCATCAGAGACCGTCTGGTGAACTTCAACCTCTTGAAGTACCACAGTAGAAGTAGGAAGGTATTTCCATGGACTTCGTGGTGGGATTGCCAAACACTCAGGCGGGTTGTGACTCTATCTGGGTCATTATGGACAGACTAACAAAGTCTGCCCATTTTCTTCCAGTGAAGGTGAGCCTCACTACAGAGCAGTTGGCCAAGCTTTATGTTCGCGAGATTGTGAGGCTTCACGGGGTGCCTGAGAGTATCATTAGTGATAGGGACCCGAAGTTCACATCTCGGTTCTGGGAGGCGCTGCAGGAGACTTTTGCTACGCAGTTGAGATTGAGTACCGCCTATCACCCTCAGACTGATAGACAGACTGAGAGGACCATCCAAACCTCGGAGGACATGTTGCAAGCGTGCACGTTAGAGCAGGGCTCGGCATGGGATAGGTACCTTCCGTTGGTTGAGTTTTCTTACAACAACAGCTTTCATGCTAGCCTGGGCATGGCGCCCTACGAAGCACTGTATGGTAGGAGGTGTCGGACTCCTACTTGTTGGTCTGAGGTTGGAGACAAGGAGATCTTTGGCTTGGACTTTGTCCAAGATACCACCCACCAGATCCTGTTGATCCGTTAAAAGTTCAACCAGGCACAGAATCTCCAGAAGAGCTACTATGATGTCAAGAATCGTCCACTGGAGTTCAGTGAGGGTGATCACGTGTTTGTGAGACTTTCACCTGTCACCGGTGTTGGTCGGGCACTCAAAGTGAGGAAGCTGAGCTCGCAATATATTGGGCCATACCAAATCCTTGGTAGAGTAGGACCTGTTGCCTACCGGCTTGCCTTGCCTCCGAACTTGGCCAACATCCACGACGTGTTTCACGTGTCTCAGCTTCGGAAGTATATAGCAGATCCTTTGCTCGTGGTGCAACCGGGCGATGTGGAAGTTCGGGAGAACCTAAAGACTCCCGTCGGACCACTTAAGATTCTCGATCGTGGCGAGAAGCAGCTGAGAAGCAAGATCATTTCGATGATCAAAGTGCAGTGGACCATAAGGACTCCTGAGTGAAAGAATCTGACCTTGAAGGTCGAGGCATGTGAGAGGGAAAAACAAAATTTTTCGAGCGGAATAACACATACCATATCAAGAAACATGCTTTAGGGCATGGATGTTACCTTTTTTGCTTTCCAAAACTTGAGGATGATCAAGATGAGGCTTGAAGATGCAAGCCCTCTAATGTTGATCCACACCACCCTTTGTCAAGACGGAAGAACTCTTCTTCAAGGCCACCAACGAAAACACCAATAGAGGCAAGCTATGCGCCCAATGGGTGAAAGAGGAGGCTAGGTCAAGGTGTTTAGAAGAGTGAATATTTAGCAAGAATAGACACAAAAGTGGCGCATGGTTTTACTTTGAAAAAGGCTAGGTTATTTCAAAACTCTCTTATGAAAAACCTGACAAAAGGAACCCACAAGAAGATGAGAGAATGAGTTAATTAAAATCAGATTTTCTTCACTTAAATAAAGCCCTATGTAGCACACACTAGGGGGGATGAGTGGAGTTGTTGCAACATTCAAATCTTGTCAACAACCTCCTCTCACATCCTCATGATATCAAGTGAATATCTCAACAAGAATCTGACTCAACAACCATCATATGGCCAGCCATATGGTGCGCCCCACTTGACCTCATAACAGTCCAGATACGTTGAGCAGATGCATTCAAACTTGAACCAACTGTCTCACTTATTCTCTCAACAAACCAAATCTGACTGGAGCTCATTTGGTTGATCCTATGACCATCATCAGATGCCAAAATCAGCGCCCCATATCCTCACTAGAAGATTCTCAAAGATCTGCTCTTGATATTTGGGATTTGTTCCAACAAGATCTTATCTTATCCTTTTGTTATGAAATAACTTTTCATAGCCAATTCAAATTCGAATTCAAACATTTGAATTCCAACGTTCAAATATTTAAATTTTAAATTCAAATTCAAATTCCAAATTCAAATTCAAATTTCAAATTCAAAATTCAAATTCAAAATTCAAATTCAAAATTCAAAATTCAAAATTTCAAATTTCAAATTTCAAATTTCAAATTCAAAATTCAAAATTTAAACATTTGATAATTAATTTAACTAATTAAATTAATTAGTAATGTCTTGGACCATCCAAGCCCATTAACTAACCATGCGCCCTTTTTCCCTTTTGGTGGGCTTCCAAACTTCTTCTTGGGCTAATAACCATTATTAGGCCCAATATCCTTAATGCTATATTGTCATGACAATAAGGTGTTAGTGTGTGACCCATTAGGCCCAACATAGCCACTGACATAAATGGGCTTGGGCCCAATAAGCCCACAACCCATCTAATGACAACACAGAGCACTAGCAATGCTTTGTTGCCCCAGAGCTAGTTAGGTTAATGACATAATCATCCTATTACACATATTTGGTTGCCGTATGTATTTCCTTTCGTCTCGGTTACCTTCCCATAAAACCTAGGGTAAGGAAACGTATTAACCCTTGCGGTTTAGGGTAAGCTTTATTCGAAATAGGGAATCTTCAATTTACTGACTCTAAAGGCAGATCATCTCATGATCTCTTTTACTATGCATAGATTCCCGAGTCCCTGTAAATGTCATCCTGATTTCTCCAGTTTACAGATAACCTAATCTCTCACAGAGATTTGACGAATTCCTTTAGCTTATCACCCTAGCCCTGTGCTCTTTCAGGACAAGCCCAACAGTATACCTATGAGTCTCCATGTTTCAGGCAGACGAGGTATACAGTCAAAGCATGCCTTCTAGAACACAGTCTAGGTAATAACTTCTGGTCTAAGAAAAGACATACCCAAATATAAAGAGACTACGCTAATGATACTCTCTGTGAGATTTCCTCATAGAGTCTCTTTTGTGGGTCTGTTCAGTGCGAGCTATACCCTTATAGATCCACCCACGACTTTAGCTAAGACATCTCCATATCTGTAGCTCATGAGGTCTTTACCTTGCACCCGAATACAAGTAGATAAGTCGTGCTAGTCTTACCCGAGATCACTGATCCCCATTCTCAGTGTCTCTAGACTAGGAACATAAAATTAGGAATAAACATCCAGTATCCTTGAATCCTCATGATCGTGATCTCATCACAGATACTCAAGAGATACCTATTTTATTCCAAGGGGTTTATCCAGTTACTCATATATAATATTAACAGTAATATCGAGACAAAATATGAAACAGGAAAAAGAATGCTTTTATTTATTTGCGACAATACAAAGGTCCACTTATGTCCTAATCTAATCAAAAGATTGTCTCTAGGACATCCATATACTAACACTGAGGAGTGTACTTGGGAGCGTGAGGACGAGCTTCTCCGACAGTACCCCGAGTTTCGACCAGGTATGTTTCTGATTTTGAGGTCAAAATCCTAAAAAGGTGGGGTGAATGTAAGAACCCGCACCGTTAATTAAGGAATTTAATTATTTAATTATGAGAAAATAGGAAATGATTCCATAATTGACTCTAATAATTATGACAAGTGATTAAGAATGCTGAAAGTCGCTTTTCGAAAGAAAAGTGCAGATACCAGTTCTGCTAGTCTGTATAAATGCGTACCGAAAAGTATCCTGGAAAATTATAATAAGTGCATGGTAATTACTAGAATAATATATAGGACTTGTAAAACGAGTTTCAAGTCCAAATAATGAGAACTGGTGCCAGAAACTGATACTGGTTATGAAAAGCGCGCACCGAAAAGGTGCTCAGAAAAATATAAGAAAAATATGATAATTCTTGTAAAATTGAGTAGGTTAAGAATCCAAAGTTTGGGATTAAAATACTAAGCGTAGCAATTAAAGTTAATACTGCGTGTTTAATTGTTAAGTTGCTATATATACACTTACTAAGGGCACAATGCCCTAGAAAACTGCCTCTTCTTCGTGGGTTTTGATGGCTGGTCTGATTGTGTCACTAATTCATCCCTTTCTTCACCACTTCTTGAGCTTTGAGGCTTTCTCTTCCTTGAAAGCTTCTCTTAAACACTTGTGTGAGGGATAGTCACCTTTGGGAAGGGGTTTGTGGTGCTGTTTCTGAGTAAGGAGGTCAGCTTGAGGGAGTGTTGGGGGCTAACTTTGGGTTGGTGGAGTGAGTGAACCTTGTGCTTCGTTTTTGAGGTCCAAGGAGCCACCTTTGGTGAGAAAGAGCCTTGCTTGTCTTCCATTTTCGCACATCTTATGTGGTCAGTAGTTGAGGGGCTGTTGGTGAGCTCCAAGAGCATCTCCATCCTCTGTTTTGGGCTTGTGGTATGATCATCACCCTTTAACTTGAGTTTTATGCTTAAAAATGGAACCTTGATGCATCTAAAGGCTAAAAGATGATAATTTAACGTTGGGTAATGTCAAACACACGTAGAAATGCATGTTTAAGTGTTTATAATCGGTAAAAACCCAACCTTGGAAGGATATCTTCACGAAATGCAGTTTCTGCATTCTGTCGTGAAATATCCGGAAATCTGCCCGTGAAATATCCGGATATTTGATATCCGGATATGAGATTTGGATATCCGGATATGGGAATCTGGATATCCGGATATTGTATATCCGGATATTTCATATCCGGATATGCCCCGAGGAATATCCGGATATTCTGGGATTTCGAAGAACAGTAGCTGTGTTGTGTGTACAGTAGGCTATTGGGGGGTTTGTGGACCCTAGATTGATGAAGTTGTACTTCTGTAATTAATGAACTAAGTCAGAATCTTGTGATTAAGGGCTTGTGGCTTTGTTGGAAGCCTTAAGACGTAAATTGTAAAAGGAGAACGTAGTCTTTATGTTAATGCTTTTGAGCTATGTATGTTGATACAATTGCTGGTCCTAAATCAGATTTTGATCTGCTGTGTGTTGGACTTGAGCTGTGAGGACTCTTGGCATTGGATAGTGAGCTTGCAAGGTAAGCTTTCGTATCCTCGTTTTAGCCATGTTGTGGTTCCACCATGTCCCATGGGGGTATGGTTATATGCATGTTGTGTTACATGCTTTTGATGTTTTGGAAATGCTATTGAGCTGTTATATGCTAGTGCCTTTATGATATGCATGTGGTGTTCCACCTATACGGTAAGCCTGAGTATGTGGTACATACAAGATGGTGAGGCTGTGGATGAGGTGCAAGCGGTGTTCCTTGTACTACATGTAGGTATAGACGTATTCCTGCATTTCTCTGGCCAGTAGATAGTGATAAATACACATGGCATGAATATCTGTTGCACTGCATAGTTTCAGAACTGATATTGAGACCTCAGGCGGCTTATTTCAGGCGGCATGAATATCTGTTCCTTTTGGGGAATGCTTATTTCAGGGTCAGGTAATGTTGAGACCTCAGGCGGCAGGAGGCCGGAGCTGAGTTAGATATGTTGGACAGGTGGCTTCAATACACAAGATGGGGGGGGTGAATTGAGTTTTACAAAATCTTTTCGCAAAATACCTCCTTTGATGTTTTAAAGACTATTTCTACAATAAAGTGATTTAATAAGGAAATGTCTAATTGTAAAAGCAAGTGTAGTGAACAACAAAGCAAGCAATCGTATATATAAAGACAATCTAAGATGCAATTTTAATACTTAAATAAAGAGATTAAGGTTAGAGAAATTGCAAACTAGATGTATCCTGGTTCGGTCACCACCACTGTGACCTACGTCCAGACTGAAGCCGCTCGATCAATTCTTTTCACTAACTATCAAGCTTGAGGGTGCTTGACAAACCACTACAACTTTTCAAGACTTCGGGCTCTTGATGCCTTACACTTTTTCACTCAAAATTTTCTTAGGAATTTGGTAACCTCTCAAATATAGGGTTCACTCCCCTCTCAAATCAAGAAGTAGGATTGAGGTGATTAGAAGTGGCTAAGTACTCTCAAAGTACAGATTGAACAAATTGAAGAACTAAGAGATGTATAACTTCAAAGGAAAGATGAGCTCAAGTGTATGCAATGATCAAAATGAGTAATTAATGAGTAATAAAAGACTAGCAAGAGTAATAAAGCTTCAATAAATGCTATAGGGTCGTGTATTGTTCATCCCAGCTGATGTGGGTATTTATAATGACAGCTCCTATGAAAACTAGTCATTTCTAGCCGTTTATAGCCGTTGTAATCCGTACATATCCGGATATTCATCGGGCTCATATCCGGATATTGGATATCCGGATATCAATATCCGGATATTCTATGTGCAATATCCGGATATTTCATAGGAGCATCCTTTTTGCTCGAATTCTGAGTTTCTTTTCATTTCAAATGGTTCCTATGACTTGTAAGGTATATTATTGGTTATGGAAATTGTCTAGAAAATTTTGTATTTTGTAGGTACCTCTTCCAAACCACGTTGTACTTATAAAACCGTTTGTTTTGACTTTTCTTTTAAGGATGCATGTTTTTGAAATATATGATTGATGAATGACCTTGAGCTCATGCAATGCTTATCATCTATACATCTTTACACATTTTTCCTATGTCCTAAATAAATATACCATTTGAGATTTTGGACTTGGATAGATACTTGAGACTTGGTGCATGCTTTCACATTTGCTTTTTGATATTGCTTCGTCTTTGAATCATTCTTCTTTGTTAACATCAAAACTATGTTGACGTGGAATCATCAAGTGTACGTTGTATCCACATCATCACTTTGATTCATCAATCTCCCCCTTTTTGATGATGACAAACTTTAAATTGAGAAAGAGGGTTAGAGTTGCATAAATTCATTCAATTGAAATATAGTACTCCCCCTTAGTTCATGGCATAGGTTATTTTCAATTTTCAATATCTCCCCCTTTTTACCTTGCAACTTGAGTAATTGAATATTTCACAATTTAGTATATGTTTCTCCCCCTTTGGCAATATCAAAAAGAAGTAATCCAATAGTGAAAGGAGTATGCAAGTAAGAAGATAGTGTAATGAAATTGCAAAGAAAATACGATGCATATCACTAAGCGAAAAGCGGTACATACATCAAGTAGATACGCGTAGTACTCAAACAAAATATCAGTTAAAAGGAGTACAAGCGACCAAAAAGGCATAGTCTAGCTACGAAACAAAATGACAATAAGTAATCCTATACTAAGAGTCGTCGTCATCACTGGAAGTGTTCGCATCTGAAGCAGTGGCCTCATCATCCTCATCTCCCTCAGCAAGATCAACATGAGAGCCGCCAGCATCACTGATAGGAGAGTGAAGGCAAAGGGAGGTCTCGATGCGAGTGAGATGAGAAGACACATCCTCACGAAAGTGGTACCAGTCCTCATGGAATGCAATATGAGCAGCTTCTTACTGCTGAAGGTAAAGCATGATGTCGTGAGAAGTATAGCCACGGTCTTGGTGTGTGGAGGAGGCAGTGGAGGAAGGCGAGTCGCAGCAGTAGAAGGTGGATCTACTGGCCTATTAGCAGCCTGCGGAGTGTGCAAGTCCTCCTCCACGTCAACAGCTGAGGCATCTCCATATGTGGCCTCATCATCCCATTGCCACTGACCATGCAAGTAAACGAAGTTCGTCTTGATCACCAGCTTTTCTCCAAAGCAGTTGTGAGCGGGCCTGAGCTTCTTTTTTGCTTCACCATCCATGGGCACACCCTTAAGCTCCATGATGCGCTGAATGAGCATAGGGTATGGCAGATGTGCAGTGGAACCATAAGAGGCATCCCTCATCTGACAGCAGAAGGTGTGGCGCCAGTCAATGGGGAGCTGAGTACCAATGGCCCACATAGTAAAAAGATCATTCTCCTGAACAATGGCATGATTTGAATGCCTAGGGAGAATGATGTGAGATAGCACATACAGCAGGATGCGAGCAGAGATGGTCAGCTTCTTGGCTGAGAATCGGACCAGGTTTATCTGTGCAGTCCGGGGACGAAGGATGGAAGCCAAGAATGCTGCACGATCGTAGGACTGAAAGTCGGAGAAGTGAATCCCATCAAAGGTGAGCGGCTCAGTCACAAAATCATCGTCAGCAGCATCATCCATCTGAAAGGTATAGCCAACAAGCTCCTCCCATTCATCAAGTGTGACGGTAATGTCGACACCCTTTACGCGAGACCGTAAAGTGCCATTAGAGTACTGGATGTTCTTGTAGAATGCTCTAACAAGAACTTCAGAGTAAGAGCACTGTAGGGCAGCAAATTGGAGTAAGTTGACAGAGTCAAGAGTCTGGCAGATATCAAACCCCTGAGCCGCCAAAAAGGCAGTGTCCAAGTACTTCGGCTCCAGAATAGGGCGTGTGGAGAACCTCTCAATGAATGTACGGATCTCATCGGGATTCCCATCGAAGAGATGCCTGAAGCCCGAGCGGTCAACAGGGGCAGAGGCGGCAGGGGCAGAGGAAGAGGCATGGGGGTTAGCCTTTCTCTTGGAGCGCCGTTCTCGTGCACTGGTGTCAGCCATCACGAAAACTGAATGAAAAGGAAAAGAGTTCAGAACAGTGAACGAAACACCAAAAAGGAAATATAGACTCTCGGTTGCCAAAGCGAAATGCAGGTTCAGTTAGGGATGGTCCTATGCGAAAGAGAGCAAATGGAGGCAGAGAGAACAAACCTTGCGACTGGATGATGCAGATGAAGACAGCCCTGCGACTTGGATAGAAGAGAGAGACAGAGACGAGGACCTTGGAGACTCCAGCAAAGGGTTGAACAGGAATAGGAGAATAGAGAGGCACGAGGAAAGGTCATGGTGGTCGTGAGGCTTCAGAGCAGAGAGAACGGAACGTTTAGGTTTTTTGAAAAATGAAATGAAACGAAGGAAGATGAGTGGACACCTGTGTTTAAAAACCTCCAGCGCGACAAATATCCGAATATGTGAAACACAATATCTGGATATCCAGTATCCGGATATCATATCCGGATATGGATATGTGGATATGGAATTCTAATATCCAGTATCCGGATATCATATCTGGATATATATATGCGGATATTAAATTATGAATATCCGGATATTTCCATACAGATACGAAAAAGACCAGAAAAGGCACATTGAATTCAATCAAACATGTCATATGGCATATACTTCATAATAAAAAGGTTAAGAGGCATATATAACAGGGATAAGGAATGGTTTGCACATTAAGAAGCTTATTTATGCATGATTACAAGTATGATGGATCAATCAAACCAATTTCTCTTCGTAAATTGTAAAACACTTCTTTTGGGAGAAGTTTGGTAAAAATGTCGGCCAATTGTTTTGAAGATTCTACAAATTCTAAAATGCAATCACCGTTTTGCACATGATCTCGAATAAAATGATGCCTAATATCAATATGTTTAGTCCGTGAGTGCATAATGGGATTTTTGGTGATATTGATGGCACTAGTGTTATCACACCTAATGGGGATGTGATCAAGATCAACCCCAAAGTCCTTTAGTTGTTGTTTCATCCATATGATTTGTGCACAACAACTACCGACCGCCACATATTCCACTTCGGCCGTGGACAATGCCACACTATTTTGTTTCTTGCTATGCCAAGAGACTAGGGAGCAACCAAGAAAGTGGCAAGTGCCACTAGTGCTTTTCCTATCCAATTTGCAACCCGCAAAATCGGAATCGGAATAACCTATTAGTTCACATGATGCACCTTTAGGGTACCATAATCCCATGTGTGAAGTGCCTACAAGATATCTCATGATTCGTTTTACGGCACTTAAGTGTGATTCCTTAGGATTAGCTTGAAATCTAGCACACATGCACACACAAAACATAATATCAGGCCTACTTGCGGTTAAATATAGGAGTGAGCTGATCATACCTCGATATTTAGTAATTTCTATGGATTTACCTCCTTCGTCCTTGTCTAAAGAACAAGATGTACCCATGGGAGTATCAATAGCCTTGGAGTTGTCCATTCCAAATTTTTTGAGTAACTCCTTGCAATATTTAGCTTGATTAATGAATATCCCATCCTTGTGTTGCTTTATTTGGAGACCAAGAAAGAAGTTTAGCTCTCCCATCATAGACATTTCAAATTCACTTTGCATGAGATTAGCAAACTCTTCACAAAGATTAACGTTAGTGGCACCAAAGATAATATCATCAACATAAATTTGTGCAAATAATAGATGATCATCTTTCTTCTTTATAAAAAGAGTTGTGTCCACTTTTCCTCTTGAAAAACCTTTTTCTAAAAGAAATTTGCTTAATCTTTCATACCATGCTCTTGGAGCTTGCTTTAAACCATATAAGGCTTTTTTAAGTTTAAAGACATGGTTAGGTAAATCATGATCTTCAAAACCGGGAGGTTGATCAACATATACTTCTTCTTGAATATATCCATTTAAAAAGGCACTTT
>NW_026899814.1:0-98320 GCF_033153095.1 Gastrolobium bilobum
TATTTGAGAAAGCATTCAAAATAATGTTGAACAAAAAAATACAGCAATTGGAAAAATACAGCAAACATATACTTTTGCAATACAAAAAAAAAACCCAGAGTTTTCGCAGGAATGGAAAAAGGCATCATTGTTCCATTTTTGGCAGCGAATGGAAGACACAGTTGGGACCAATTGGGCAGCTTCCAGCTCTCATGAGACCAAATTAATCATGATCGAATTAAGGAAAATTTGAATTTTGATTTGTTCAGTTTTCGAGAGATGCCAAATAAGTATATTAGCTTACTCCAAGGAAAGGATTACTGAAATAGAGGAATACATGGGCAGTGGATTTGTTTGTTATTTGGAAATGCACACTGGTATTAACAACGGAGAAGCCATTTTTTATTTTGGTGCAGATTCCAAAATTATGACAGAAATTATATATCCAAGTGGGGTGAGACAGATGTTCGAAGAATTATGGTTGGATTCTGGGCAGTGGATGCGAAGACACTTGTGGAAATAAAGTTTGCAAAGAGAGGTGATGGAACTAGTTTTCACCTTGTAATATTATTAGGATTTGATTGCTATTTCTACACAAAAATATAATAAAAGTATTGCTAAAATAAAGCAGAAACATCAATTGATTGGCCAATTGTAGCAATTAATAACAATTAAGATAACAACTACTTTGCATTGTAGAGAAAGAGTGAATAACTTACTGTCAACACCCAAGTCATTAACAGCGGCCACAAAACACCGACCGATGTAGCTCTTCGGTCCAAACAACCCGAGACTGCTTTTGGGTTGATCGGTCCTCTCGGTTAAGACCTTTCTCAAGTTCTACATGAACTTCATCCTTATCTTCTTCCATCTTCTCAGCTTTTTCATCATCTTTATCCTCATCTTCTTCCATCTTCTCAGCTTCATCCTCATTTTCATCCTCATCTTCTTTCATCTTCTCAGCTTTTTCATCATCTTCATCTTCTTCCATCTCCTCAGCTTCATCCTCATCATCTTCCATCTTTTCAGCTTTTTCATCATCTTCAAAATGATGAAAAACCAACATGTTATCATTCCAATCGAAACCAACATCTAAATATTGCGAAAAAAAAAACGAAAGAAAGAAAGAACCATTAATATTTAAAAAATAAATAAAATGGAAAACCCACATATCTAAATATATCCAATGTTAGTTTTGTTAAATAAAACACCAACTGAAAAAACTAACAAACTCAACTAGACAAAATCAAAAAACAAAAAAACCAGTTAATAGTCCAGTAATAAGATGTCTGGGCAGACAGAAACAAAAGCACACAATCGAACATCCACTGTATTATCAAGAAAAAAAAGAAACGAAATCGAAAGAAAAGAAAAGCAAGAACATAATGGAAAAGCCACACCCTCAATATTGCCAGAATAATAAAGAAAAAGAAAGAAAGAAACATATATTTCATATGGTATTGACAAAAGACAAGCCACACCCTCAATCTCTATTTTCAAGAAAAAAAAAGGAAAGGAAAGAACAAGTCGAATATCAGCAAGAAACCCACATACTCAATCTTTTCAAGCAAGAAATATCAGCATATAATCAAACATTTTCAAGAAAAAAAGAAAAGAAAAGAAAAGAAAAGAAAGGGCATAAGTACCATACCTAGGTAATGACACCTTTGTAGGAGTGTTGCCAAACAATACAGGCTGGTTGGGTCATCATCTCCCATTGCATCCCATCTCCCATTGCATCCCAACTCCCATATTCATCCTCATCTTCTTCCATCATCTCAGTTTCATCCTCATCTTCATCCTCTTCCATCTTCTCATCTTCATCCTCATCTACTTGCATCCCATCTCCCATTGCATCCCATCTCCCATTGCATCCCATCTCCCATATTCATCCTCATCTTCTTCCATCATCTCAGCTTCATCCTCATCTTCATCCTCTTCCATCTTCTCAGCTTCATCCTCATCTTCATCCTCTTCTACTTGCATTCCATCTCCCATATTCATCCTCATCTTCTTCCATCATCTCAGCTTCATCCTCATCTTCATCCTCTTCCATCTTCTCAGCTTCATCCTCTTCTACTTGCATCTCATCTCCCATTGCATCCCATCTCCCATATTCATCCTCATCTTCTTCCATCATCTCAGCTTCATCCTCATCTTCATCCTCTTCCATCTTCTCAGCTTTTTCATCATCTTCAACATGGTGAAAAAACAACATGTTATCATTCCAATCGAAACCATAGATATTTAAAAAATAAATAAAATAGAAAACCCACATATCTAAATATATCCAATGTTAGTTTTGTTAAATAAAACACCAACTGAAAAAATTAACAAACTCAACTAGACAAAATCAAATTTACAAAATTAAAAAACAAAAAAACAAGTTAATAGTCCAGTAATATGATGTCTGGGCAGACAGAAACAAAAGCATACAATCGAACATCCACAGTTACCAAGAAAAAAAAAGAAACGAAATCAAAAGAAAAGAAAAGCAAGAACATAATGGAAAAGCCACACCCTCAATATTGCCAGAATAATAAAGAAAAAGAAAGAAAGAAACATATATTTCATATGGTATTGACAAGCAACTGTTGACAAGCCACACCCTCAATCTTCTATTTTCAAGAAAAAAAAAGAAACATACTGTATTTTCAAGAAAAGAAAAAAGAACACAGTCGAATATCAGCAAGAAATATCAGCAAGAATATGATGTCTGGGCAGACAGAAACAAAAGCATACAATCGAACATCCACAGTTATCAAGAAAAAAAAAGAAACGAAATCAAAAGAAAAGAAAAGCAAGAACTAATGGAAAAGCCACACCCTCAATATTGCCAGAATAATAAAGAAAAATAAAGAAAGAAACATATATATTCCGTATGGTATTGACAAGCAACTGTTGACAAGCCACACCCTCAATCTTCTATTTTCAAGAAAAAAAAAGAAACATACTGTATTTTCAAGAAAAGAAAAAAGAAAAGAAAAACGAAATCAAAAGAAAAGAAAAGCAAGAAGATAATGGAAAAGCCACACACTCAATATTGCCAGAATAATAAAGAAAAGAAAGAAAGAAACATATATTTCATATGGTATTGACAAGCAACTGTTGACAAGCCACACCCTCAATCTTCTATTTTCAAGAAGAAAAAAAGAAACATACTGTATTTTCAAGAAAAGAAAAAAGAAAAGAAAAAAGAACACAGTCGAATATCAGCAAGAAATATCAGCAAGAAACCCACATACTCAATCTTTTCAAGCAAGAAATATCAGCACATAATCAAACATTTTCAAGAAAAAAAGAAAATAAAAGAGAAGAAAAGAAAGGGCAGAAGTAACATAACTAGGTATTGACACCTTTGTAGGAGTGTTGCCAAACAATACAGGCTGGTTGGGTCATCATCTACTTGCATCCCATCTCTCATATTCACCAATTCCATTGTCTTGATAAAACAATCCAAGAACAAGAGAAAGAAACAAGCAAGAACAAGAGAAAGAAACTAGGAAACCCAAAGAAACCAAGAAAACTTTAAGAAGGAGTGAAAACAGAGAAAGAAACCCTAAGAAAACCTTAAGAAAACAGAGAAAGAAACCATAAGAAAACCTTAAGAAGAGTGAAAAGAGAGAAAGAAAATTTTTAATTTATATTTTTTGGCGGCAAAACTATGATGACCGTTGTATTCTCTTAACTCTTAACTCGTAAGTTATTTCCGTCCCTCTGAAGTTCTAATTTAGCTACTCTAAAAGTTTATTATATTTACTAATTTATATTAGCTAATGTATATACATATTAAAAAATATGTGTGTGGATGGACAGCTGTGAAATTTATATTCTAATTTTAAGGAAATAAAATTCATTTTAAATATTAAAAATATGAGACATGATTGGGTTGAGAAAAAATTCATCACAATATATATATATATATATATAATTCATTATAGTTTGACTAATTACTTTGATTAATTTAATAAAAAACCTGCGATTCAACAGACGCTTAAACGAGGATTAAAATGCAATGAACATTATTTACCCCCCAAAAAAAAAACAGAAATGCAAAGAAGATTGAGAGAAGACAATCTTAGAGTTCTATTGGTTGTGTCCCCACAATCACAACATAATACAGAATGAAGAAGAGGTACTTACTTACCAGAGAGGTGACTACTTCAGTTGTTTGATGAAATACTTCGGAGGGATCTACACCACAGAACACTGGCAGGGCATTGGTATATTTGGTTCTGCTCCGCTCCATTATTACCTCCTTAAAACATTTCCAGAGAAAATAGTGTTTACTAATTTGTCTGGAAATGTTTTGAGAAAACAATAACATAAACACTATTTTGAAACGCCTCATCATTATCATGTAAAAAAACACTAGTTGTTTGTTGGGTGCACATGCAAAGAAGAGAGTGGTTCTGATCTGTAATATAATGGGGTAGGTGGTGGCGGTTTCGGTGGACTGAAGACAATGGATCTATGGAAGTGAAATGAGAGTCCAAAGATAATGTAAAGTGAAAGAGAATGGACAGATCGCAGCAATAAGTTTTTGAGAAAGGTGAAAGAGAGAGACACGTAGAGATAGAAAGTTAGGAAGCGGAAAAGCTCAAGAGAGAAGAGTGGACGCAAAAAAATAAAAGCAAGCTCTTTTGTCAAATCACAACTTTCACATTAGGTGAAATGAGGACTGACAAAAGCAATTAATGGCTCTGATCTCTGATCAACAGAACAGTAGTATCTCTCTCCTATTCCCCAAATAAACTTTAATCTCATACTACCATCCTTATAAACAAGAGAATACATCGATATCAGGAGCAAGGGACTCTCTCTGTAGGGAAAAAGCGAAAGACTATGCATGACACCAGAGATTATAAACTACAGAATAGGTGAATGAATGATACAGGGCTACACAACACAACTAGATAGTTTTAATATAATAATCAATGGAGTCATAGCAGCAGGGATTTTAACTACAATTGTTTAAAATTAAAAAAAAATGATATACTATTTAATATGTTTAGAATTTAAAAAAAATAATAATAATATTCTTCATCTTCAATCTTTATTAATAATTTGATAATATCACACTATCATTTTTGGAAAGAAAAAAGATTCAAAATTCCATAAGAAGCCAAGTTTTTGAGAAAGGTGAAAGAGAGAGACACGTATAGAAAGGTAGGAAGTGGAAAAGCTCAGGAGAGATGCAAGGAACCAAATAAAGCTCTCTTGTCAAAGCACAAATTAGGTTCTCTGAGGATCTGACTCTGACTCTGATCTCTGATCACAGAACAGAACAGTAGTCTAGCATCTCTCCTATTCCCCAAATAAAGTAACACAAACAGCGCAATTAAACTTCAATCTTATTAAGAAATTTTTCAAATTCATTTATTTATTTATTTTCTTCTCTTTAAATTAATCACACACTAAACTTAAACAACTATTAATTAACCTCCTCTTATATACATGCATGTTTTTAAAAGCAGAGGCAAAAAGTAATAATACTGAGTGAACCGAAACAGAGCTTCTAAGATTCATTCAGTTATATATAAGAAACTTAACACTACAAACAAAAGTAATAATACAGACAGATACAATGAATGAACCATCATAGAGCACAAACAAATATACATACAAGACACGTACAGTATTAATAATGAGGATTTAAGAAAAAATAAAGGTATGGCATGGTATGCAGGGGAAGTTACCTTATCCTCAGCATTCAGCAGCAAGTAAAGGAAGATTATTGAGAATAATCTCAACTCAAGAGGCTCAGTGTCGGGGGCCATCAAGAGGACTAGCTCAGAAATGCCTCTGTTCAGTGTCTTTTTTGAGCTGAGCTACAAATACAAAAAGAAATACATGTTTTATGGTCGCTGAAACAAAAAAAAAAGAAAGAAAAAAAACGCAATAACACACTTAAAATAAATGGAAGAACCAATGAAATGAAATGAAAGCAGAGGCGAAAGAAAGTTCCTTTCCTGTGAGTTGAGCTGCTGCTTGTAGTTGGTAGCTTATCTTGTTGAACAAGATCTTCAACAGTATTGTTATTGTGAGTTGAGCTGAGCATCGGCCAAAGGTAACCACCATTTTTGTGATTTGATTGAAAGAAAGAAAGAAAACTTGAAGAAGAACATTCATTCAAGTCAGATTCAATGAATCGTTTGTTTAGAAGGAAGAGAAGATAACCAAAAGAAAAGGTAACCAACCATTTTTGTGATTTGATTGAAGGGTGAGAAGAGAAGAGAAGAGGGGGCTTAGGGTTTTTCTTTGGTGGAGAAGAGAGAGAGGGAGAAGAAAGAGAGGAATGAGTGAGTGTAATTAAATTAAATCCCGCCCAATTAAATTACATTTTTTACGTTTAAGCTAGATGCCAGTGAAAATTAAAATTAAACAATGAAAACATATATGTACGAGTAAACAAGAGAATACATCGATATCAGTAGCAAGGACTCTCTTTGGGGGAAAAGATACAAGGATTATAGACTACAGAATAGGTGAATGAATGATACAGTGCTACACAGCACAGCTAGATAGTTTTAATATAATAACACTATCATTTTTTGGAAACAAAAAAAGCTTCAAAATTCCCTAAGAAGCCAAGATTTTGAGAAAGTGAAAGAGAGAGACACGTAGAGAGAGAGAGAGAGAGAAAGGTAGGAGCTCAGGAGAGAAACAAGGAAGCAAAAAAAAGAAGAAGTGCGCAATTAATAACCAATAAAGCTCTCTTGTCAAATCACAACATTAGGTGCTCTGAGGATCTGACTCTGATCTTCGATCAACAGAACAGTAGTCTAGCATCTCTCCTATTCCCTAAATAAAGTAACACAAACAGCGCAATTAAACTTCAATCTTATTAAGAAATTTTTCAAATCCATTTTTTTATTTATTTTATTCTCTTTAATTTTGTTTTTAATTTTATATATATATATATATATATATATATATATATATATATATATATATAAATTGTATAGACAATCTATTGGTTATGAATAAGAAGTTTGGTAGTGAAAAGGTGTGCCTTTTCGTCGACAAACAGATGTATCTTTTCATCCTAAACGATGTGTTGTTTCATCCTAATGGACATGTTGTTTCATCCTAACGGACATGTTGTTTCATCCTTGAATGGGTGTCTTTTCGTGTTGAACGAATGTGTCTTTTCGTGTCGAACGAATGTGTCTTTTCGTGTCCAACGGATGTGTTGTTTCGTCATCGAATAGGTGCCTTTTGGAATGTGACTTTACGTTGTCTATAAATAGACACTGACACCTTCATAAAATGGATCCAATTTTTCTGCACTGAAACTCTGCCGGAATTTTTCTCCTTCCGGTTTTGCATGTTCCTTTTCATACTCCGGTGTAGTTTCCTCTGGCATTTTGTTGTGTTCGTTTGGGCTGTTGACTGGTAGTGCCGCCACTCTTCAGACGAAATCCGTTCTATCCTGGGAGACAAGTGTCCATCTACCTTAGGCATCAGTGAGGGGACAAATTGTCTTAAGGAGACACGTTCTGTGGGCTCGGATTTTATCCTTCTGATTTTGCATATCTGATTCATCATTCTGTCTTTCTCTAATACCTGACAAGTAAGTCTGTTTTTTTTAATTGTTTATAATTGCACAGTGATAATTCTGATCATCTACCTCCTCCTCTGCTTTATACATGGGTTCAAACCTCTCAGTGATTTAACATCACCCACTGTCTTCAATAACAATCTTAAGACAATTGAATGCCAATAAATGCATAACATTTCACACATGGGTTCAAACCTCTCAGTGATTTAACATCTACCTCCTCCTCTGCTTTATACATGGGTTCATACTATACCATTAAATGACATCAAATTTCACTGCATTTCTCATTGAACCAGCATCAAAATAAGCACATCAAACCAAAAGGTCATATATCAATTTTTGGTACCATGCTTATAAATATATAAAGCCATTTCACAAAAGACTTAATATAATTGGAAAGACCATCAACCATCAAACCGGATTCGTCACATGGCATGGTTGTCTTACACGAAACAATTCTTTTAGAATAAAGGCATGCATATAATTAGTCATATATATACAATCAAAGGCCACAAACCCAAAATTATATGTAGGCATTAATTCAAAAATCATAACCAATCAATGGAAACCTTTCAATTTTTCATTATGGTCCTCTGTAATTTTAATTCAAGTGCCTCAATATACAAAGCATCGATATGTTTACTTCCATGAATTTCACTCATGGTTTCAAAAATCATATATTCAACAACAATAAACTGGAAAGAAAGACCGTAACAGTGCATTAACTACAAAGGCTATTCAAAACCATTATGAACACGAAGATCGAGAAACCCAATGTGAAGCACTTTCACAATTCATGATTACAAAATTCAATGCAATTCATGAGTCTATGGGTATATAGCGGAACATTATCATTCCAATAATCATGATATTACCAACCGATGCTTACGGTTCCAACCATGACATTTCGATGTTCTCAAAGAAATGGAAACTAACAGTACATCTTTCCATGCAAAATCAAAACATTAGTTGTTGTGACAAAAAACAATCGGTTATTACAAGAAACCGATACGTTCTCAAATTAAGCCGAGACATTATATAAGTATATATATTCCACGATCATGCACATTCAATTCATGAAATTCTGAAACAGTATTTACAATGATAGAATCCAACATAAAACATGATAATATATATCAAAGAAAGCATGAAACCGTAACAGCAATTAGAAAAGAAACCAATTTCTATGCACGTTGTACGAAACAACGATGGAAATGTCAAAATCAAATTTATTTATTCTTTTTTTAAAAAATTCAATTAAGACAAATTTGAATGAGTTTTAAAGTTGCATGGTTACGTAACTTTTGAAATCAGACACGAAAATCGAAAATGAATATATATATATATATATATATATATAAAATTCAAAGCCACAAATTGCAACGTTAGCAACTAAGTGCAGATCAATTGCATTGCGGTAAATTCCGATCTTCAAAAACACAGATTAATGAAATATAACGTCGCATAAGATATAATATTATATATCAATTGGAAATCTAAAGACACATATTTCCAGTCATAGAAAAGTGATACCATTCACATATTATTCATGCAAACAGAAATTATACTATGATTAATCACACAGATTAATCACACAATAAATAAAAAACAGTATATAAAACAGAAAATAAAATATACTGATCACAGGTTCAAAACACCAAAATTGTCTTAAGATTGTTAATGGAATTTCTAATTCTGTGTTGAGTGTTTGATTCTGTGTTGTTGAAATTATGTTTTTACTTTACCGTGTCTCGGTTCTGTTCGTTTTCATACTGGTTTGAATTTTTCATTTAAAAAAAAAACGGAAAATTTGTATACACGGTTAACCCTCGGTTTGTTTTGAAACCACCACAGAAATAAAGGGATCTGTTTAATATAATACACTATATATATGTTAAATTGGTTAGCATTGGTGTATCGATTTTCGTGTCCATGCTTTTGAATAGCATTTTCAACACTGTACTCTCGATTTTTTGTACAAAGATTATTATAATATTGGTTTTTCATATTGATTTTGAAAAGTAATTTATCGATGGTCGTGCCTTCATATTGGTTTTGATATATACTACAGTACGGTTTGCTTTTGAATACGGAAGTATGTATAAAACCAAAACCTTGCCTTGATATTTGAAAACTACTTCGTGAATATTGTTCTAATATGATATTTGTTAGTTTTCGTGATTTGTCTTCTACATATATATACATCTTCTATTACGTAATATATATGTTATTGTTCTAAAAGTCCTGTGTGGATTTTGGCTTTCATATATATCATTTGTTTCTCGTTTATCGTGCTACATTGTATTTTAAATAGAATGTGTCATGTTGATGCTTGAATTAATGTTTATAATTGATATGCGATTGCTTATCAAATGCACTGTGTGTGAACCGTGGATGTCTTTTGCAAGTGAAACCATATGAAGTTTCTTTCTCAATAGATATCATGTATTACTTGATGCATTACGGCTTTCGGATGCCATTAGACACTGCATGTTGTGTTTTGGTTTGTGAAAAAAAAAAAAATTGATAGCCATTACTGTGGCACGAAATGTTGCACCGAATGGTTGATCTTGAGAGTCAGACCAAAATGTCTCCGTTGATTCATGGACTCATACCATGTATAAAGGGTGCATTGCAATTAAATCCATGATTGCACATAAAAAAAAAAGGAACTGCAAAGGGTCAGTTTTGAAATGCATGAATTGATGCATAAAATAGTTTTTGGTGGAAACTTGATGGGGTTTTCACGGTTGGAATTTGATGGTTACATTTGAATAAGTAACCACAAGTGAACCAAACGGTTCATGTGAATTTATGGCTGAAGCACAATTTCATGTTGCCATAATCGTATCCGGCCCGAATTAATTTTGTCATCTAAATATTGAGTTTCTTAATTTATTGGCTTTAATTGAATTTGTAGTGGGGCTATTATTATGAGAGAGAAAAAATGACATTTGGAAAGTAGTGAATTAGATGGCATTTTATATTGAATACGTGATTAATATATATGTGCATTTTTTGAGAATATGTGTTGACTGCAATGTTGCAAACAATACATAATAATTGTGTTTTTGCATGAAAGAAAAATAACTTTGAGAATGCAAAATGTGGAATCTTAAATTCTCTGTGTTTGCAAAATATTTGCATTTTGGAATTAAAGTATGATAAATTTCTTGAAAATATCTGAGTTGATTTAATTCCAAATTATATGTTTTATTTCAAATATCATAAATGATGTGACGATTATGTATCATTTTAAGGGTTAAATTGGAATTTATTATTTGATATATGTGTTATAGTCGAATAATGTTAAATTGAAAGTTTAAGGTATTAAGGAGCGATCAAGGGGGAGATTACGATGACCCTTTGAGAAATTTGTTTAGAGTTTGAAATTTTACACAAAACGATGGCTTCTTATGCTCCACAATCCAATGGGATTGTTGAGAGGAATGATGTCCTCTTTGAGGAATTTTGTTTAGAGTTTGGTACTATATATCAAACGATTGCTCCTTATGGTGTTGCAATTTAATGTGATTGCGTATAAAGAACCAGACATTAAATAAAATGATGTTGTTGATGTCTGGTTTATGGGGCAAAGTCATTTAATGACAAATTATATAATCAGTAAAGTACCCCACAAGAAAATTAAGAACATTCCCTATGAAATGTGGAAAGGTAGGGAGCCTACCTTGAATTATCTTGAAGTGTGGGGGTGTTTGGCTAAGGTTGCGGTTCCTAAACCTAAAAGGTTGAAAATCGGACCTAAAACTGTGGATTGTGTATTCATTGGTTATGCAGGTTTCTGGTTTATAAATCTGATGTTTCAGATATACATGTTAATACGGTTATTGAGTCAAGGGAAGTTACTTTCCTTGAAGACGTATTTCCGTATAAGAAAATATATGAATCAAGTGGTAATAATGATGATCAGGTTGTGATACCTCAGGATGCTACAACTGATACTGATCCTGTAGAGGATGTAGAAGATGAACCTAGACGTAGCAAGAGGCAAAGGACCGCCACATCCTTTGGACCTGATTTTATGACATATCTATTAGAAAATGAGCCTCGGACGTATAAGGAAGCTATAACGTCCCCGGAAAGACCATTCTGGGAAGAAGCTATCAATAGTGAGATAGAATCTATCTTGTCCAACCACACTTGGGAATTGGTAAATCTTCCTCCTGGCAATAAGCCTTTAGGAAGTAAGTGGGTTTTCAAAAGAAAAATGAAAGAGAATGGCACTATTGATAAATATAAAGCAAGGCTTGTGGTAAAAGGTTACAGGCAACGTGAAGGTCTCGATTTTTCGATACTTATTCACCGGTTACAAGGATCACATCTATTAGGATGTTGATCGCGGTAGCTGCATTGAATGGATTACAAATACATCAAATGGATGTTAAGACTGCCTTCTTAAACGGCGACCTGGAAGAAGAGATATATTTAGAACAACCTGAAGGTTTTATTGTTCCAGGACAAGAACGGAAAGTTTGTCGCTTATTAAAATCCCTTTACGGGTTAAAGCAAGCTCCAAAACAATGGCATGAGAAATTTGACAAAGTTATGTTGTCAAATGAATTTCGAATCAATGAATGTGACAAATGTGTCTATGTTTGAAATACTGAAAAAGATTTTGCCATTGTCTGTCTTTATGTAGACGACATGTTGATCATGGGTAGTAATAATCAAATGATTAATGCTACTAAACAATTACTTAAAAGTAAGTTTGATATGAAAGATATGGGGATAGCAGACGTTATCCTAGGTATTCAAATCCATAGAACATCTACAGGGTTGGCCTTATCACAGGCTCACTATATAGCTAAGGTTCTTGAGAAATTCAAGAGTTTGAATATAACTCCTGTGAGGAACCTGTAGATTCTAATTTGAGTTTATTAAAGAACACTGGTAAAGCTACAGCACAAAAGCTATATGCTCAAGTGTTGGCAAGCCTTATGTATGTTATGAACTGCACCATACCTGATATTGCTTATGCAGTAAGTCTGTTAAGTCGCTTTACCAGTAATCCAAATGAGAATCATTGGAGAGCTATGGTAAGAGTTTTGGGATACTTGAAGTATACTCAGAATTATGCTTTGTATTACGAGAAATACCCTGCGGTTATAGAAGGGTATTGTGATGCAAATTGGATCACCGGCTCTAACGACACTAGATCCACAAGTGGATATGTGTTTACCCTTGGTGGAGGTGCTATGTCTTGGAAATCGTCCAAGCAAACCTGCATTGCAAGGTCAACCATGGAAGCAGAATTTATTGCTTTAGATAAGGCCGGTGAAGAAGCCGAATGGCTTCGTAATTTTATTGAGGATGTTCCTAATTGGCCAAGACCGGTACCATCCGTATGCACACATTGTGATAGCCAAGCAGCTATTGGAAGGGCCAAGAACGTCATGTATAACGGTAAGTCTAGACACATACGTCGAAGACATGATACCGTAAGACAACTATTCTCGAATGGAATCATTTCAATTGACTATGTTAAGTCTAAGGAAAACATAGCGGATCCGTTAACCAAAGGGATTCCTAGATAGTTGGTTGAAAATTTGTCGAAAGGAATGGGTTATTTTTTCTTTATTTTTTCTTTTTCTTTCGTACTGTAAACAATGAAACGGTTTTCATATCTATCTATATATATGAAAGCCAAGTGACTTTATTAAATGCTTGTGCACAGCGGTTTATTGCAACCGAAGAATTCCATGCATATATTATTATATTATGAAGGTTTACGGTTAATAATAACCATTGAATGAGTCTCGGTTATCAATTCCATGCATGGCTGGCAATTTATATATATGTTTATATGGCCTGTTTCAATACCTTTAAGGTCGAAGGAAGTTGCCTTTTTTTAAAAAAAAAATATGGAAATTCTGGTTCTATTCTTTTATACATAGCATCTGTAACATTTACGGATTTGACAAACTCAACTTCGAAATAGTAAATGCATTTATGGCATTGAATTTATGATTGGAAATTAAATTTCAAACCTTGATTTGGTGTCAACCTCTTGCAGATTGAAAATGTTTCTTTGAAACATTGCATTTTTTGAATTTAAAGGAGAAAAAAATGGCAGTTTATTAACTATCTATTTTATAACTTGCTGCTGGAGCATTTTCCTTTTTTTATCTTGGTTTGATACTTCATTATTTAAATTTAAGTTGTGACAGTTATTACGTAGCCTCCATCATGTAATCGGTTATTGGGTTTTCTTACATGATATGAATCCAACTATGTTGGGATATGGACAAACATCATTTATAAAGGTGATAATTATTACACCCAACGTTATGGGTGTCCTGGTGGCAAGTGTGATGTACTATCATCTTTTGAGGAACCAAGGTTAGAAACCTTTTGGCCATTGGAGTGTGATTTTATTTCTTATGTGAATGTAACCACCACGCCACTGTAGGTGGTATACTAAGTTTTTGGCATTTTAGAATATGTCAAGTGAATTAGCATTGCTTGTTGTCATTCAAGTAATCTGAGGACAAATGGATGCGTTTTAATATCTATAATACGTTGATAATGATGCATCGAATGGATATCGTGATGATGATCCATTGGAGAATTAATACATTTATTTCGTGGGAAATCTCTCGATTTCTTTGAATGAATATATATGAAGCAACTAATGAGTGTCATTACTCGTTTATGTGTATGAATGCATTGTGATTAATTGCATTAATTGAGATGTGATTTAAATGTGGAAATTAATTATGTATTGCATTGGATTCAATTACCTATGATTTGGATGTCATAAATGATATGCTGGTTGTGTATTATTTTATGGTTAACATGAAGTTTATGGTGAGATATATTCAATTTTTGTAGAGTCATAAAGTCTCTCCATATATGTTTAACAATTTTGATTTTATGATAGCCAGTGATAATTCTTTCTTAATTCCACTGTGTTAAAGATGGATATAAAAGTTTTATGTCCAATGAAATATTCTGTATTATATGAACGTGGAAAGAGCTATCTTAGTCATGGCATGATCAAAGTCAATGTGATGGCTTTAAATATTGTCAATGACATAATAATTGTATATTATTTTATGGTAATGTATGTTCAATAAGAAAATTAAAGGCATAAGGAGCAATCTAGTGGGGAGAGTATGATGCCTCTTCGAGAAATTTTGTTTAAAGTTTGGTATTACATACCAAAAGATGGCTCCTTATGCTTCAGAATCCAATAGTATTGCTGAGAGAAAGAACCAGACATTAAATGAAATGATGTTGTTGACGTCTGGTTTGTGGGGGAAAATCATTTTAATGATAAAGTGTACAATCAATAAAGTACCCCACAAGAAAAATTAAGAACACCCCCTATGAAATATGGAAAGGTAAGGAGCCTACCTTGAATTATCTTGAAGTGTGGGGGTGTTTGACAAAGAGCATACCATACGACATATGGAAAGGAAAGAAGTCATCCCTGAAATATTTTAGAGTGTGGGGGTGCTTGGCTAAGGTTGCGGTTCCTAAACCTAAGAAGTTGAAAATCGGACCTAAAACCGTGGATTGTGTATTCATCGGTTATGCACTTAATAGTAGTGCTTATCAGTTTCTAGTTTATAAATCTGATGTCTCAGACATACAAGTTAATACGGTTATTGAGTCAAGGGAAGTTACTTTCTTTGAAGACGTATTTCCGTATAAGAAAATACAAGAATCAAATGGTAATAATGATGACCAGGTTGTGATACCTCGGGATGCTACAAATAATATTGATCCTGTAGAGGATGTAAAAGATGAACCTAGACGTAGCAAGAGGCAAAGGACCGCCACATCCTTTGGACATGATTTTATGACATATTTATTAGAAAATGAGCCTCGAACGTCTAAGGAAGCTATAACGTCCCCGGAAGGACCATTCTGGGAAGAGGCTATCAATAGTGAGATAGAGTCTATCTTGTCCAACCACACTTGGGAATTGGTAAACCTTCCTCCTGGCAATAAGCCTTTAGGAAGTAAGTGGGTTTTCAAAAGAAAAATGAAAGAGAATGGCACTATTGATAAATATAAAGCAAGGCTTGTGGTAAAAGGCTACAGGCAACGTGAATGTCTCAATTATTTCGATACTTATTCACCAGTTACAAGGATCACATCCATTAGGATGTTGATCGCGGTAGCTGCATTGAATGGATTACAAATACATCAAATGGATGTTAAGACCGCCTTCTTAAACGGCGACCTGGAAGAAGAGATATATTTAGAACAACCTGAGGGTTTTGTTGTTCCAGGACAAGAACGGAAAGTTTGTCGCTTAATAAAATCCTTTTTACGGGTTAAAGCAAGCTCCAAAGCAATGGCATGCGAAATTTGACAATGTTGTGTTATCAAATGGATTTCGAATCAATGAGTGTGACAAATGTGTCTATGTTCGAAATACTGAAAAAGGATTTGTCATTGTCTGTCTTTATGTAGACGACATGTCGATCATGGGTAGTAATAATCAAATGATTAAAGCTACTAAACAGTTACTTAATAGTAAGTTTGATATGAAAGATATGGGGATAGCAAACGTTATCCTAGGTATTAAAATCCATAGAACATCTGCAGGGTTGGCCTTATCACAGGCTCACTATATAGCTAAGGTCCTTGAGAAATTCAAAAGTTTGAATATAACTCCTGTGAGGAACCCTGTCGATTGTAATCTTAGTTTACTAAAGAACACTGGTAAAGATACAACACAAAAGCTATATGCTCAAGTGTTGGGAAGCCTGATGTATGTTATGAACTGCACCAGACCTGATATTGCTTATGCAGTAAGTCTGTTAAGTCGCTTTACTAGTAATCCAAATGAAAATCATTGGAAAGCTATGGTAAGAGTTTTGGGATACCTGAAGTATACTCAAAATTTTGCTTTGCATTACGAGAAATACCCCGCAGTTATAGAAGGGTATTATGATGTAAATTGGATCACCGGCTCTAACGACACTAGATCCACAAGTGGATATGTGTTCACCCTTGGTGGAGGTGTTGTGTGTCTTGGAAATCATCCAAGCAGACCTGCATTGCAAGGTTAACCATGGAAGCAGAATTTATTGCTTTAGATAAAGCCGGTGAAGAAGCCGAATGGCTTCGTAACTTTATTGAGGATGTTCCTAATTGGCCAAAACCGGTACCATCTGTATGCATACATTGTGATAGCCCAATAGCTATTGGAAGGGCCAAGAACGTCATGTATAACGGTAAGTCTAGACACATACGTCGTAGACATGATACCGTAAGACAACTACTCTCGAATGGAATTATTACAATTGACTATGTTAAGTCTAAAGAGAACATAGCGGATCCGTTAACCAAAGGGATTCTTAGAGAGTTGGTTGAAAATTTGTCGAAAGGAATGGGTTTAAGGCCTATCAATTGTTGAGCATTGCGGTAAGTCTACCTAGAAGAGTGGAGATCCCATGAACTAGGTTCAAAGAGACAACTAAGTGATGGTCGACTGTTCAAACACTGTGGAGTTTTTAAACTCATACTCATTCCTAAGACAAGACAGTGTATTATGAGGGTAAGCATTTAGGCTTTTAATGATTTCTTAATCTGTTGTGTTCAGATGATGTATAGTGAGTTACATCAAAAGAAATCACCTATGTGAGTGTGAAGTGAGGGCCGCTTCTATGAGAATTTTTCAAAGGCCGATTCTCTAAAACACTCGCAGAACCAGGCAGGTGACCCACGGCCAAAATGGGCGCAACAAAGGACCAACAATGCTAGAGAAGCAATTGTGTGACTCCTATTGTCTAGGTATACACTAAAGGTTGACGGTTCAAGTCGACCTAGACCACCGATTGACCGAGTATATCCGATAGGTTTTCACTAGAGAAGGTTCAAAGGTAACTTCACCTGTCTCGATGCAGTTGTTTCTCGTTGAGGAAATTACACTTTGCATTTATACTCTTATGCATTTTTTGTCACGGTGATTTGACTTCTTATCCATGTGGGGGATTGTTGGAATTTATATATATATATATAAATTGTATAGACAATCTATTGGTTATGAATAAGAAGTTTGGTAGTGAAAAGGTGTGCCTTTTCGTCGACAAACAGATGTATCTTTTCATCCTAAACGATGTGTTGTTTCATCCTAATGGACATGTTGTTTCATCCTAACGGACATGTTGTTTCATCCTTGAATGGGTGTCTTTTCGTGTTGAACGAATGTGTCTTTTCGTGTCAAACGAATGTGTCTTTTCATTTCCAACGGATGTGTTGTTTCGTCATCGAATAGGTGCCTTTTGGAACGTGACTTTACGTTGTCTATAAATAGACACTGACACCTTCATAAAATGGATCCAATTTTTCTGCACTTAAACTCTGCCGGAATTTTTCTCCTTCCGGTTTTGCATGTTCCTTTTCATACTCCGGTGTAGTTTCCTCTGGCATTTTGTTGTGTTCGTTTGGGCTGTTGACTGGTAGTGCCGCCACTCTTCAGACGAAATTCGTTCTATCCTGGGAGACAAGTGTCCATCTACCTTAGGCATCAGTGAGGGGACAAATTGTCTTAAGGAGACACGTTCTGTGGGCTCGGATTTTATCCTTCTGATTTTGCATATCTGATTCATCATTCTGTCTTTCTCTAATACCTGACAAGTAAGTCTATTTTTTTAATTGTTTATAATTGCACAGTGATAATTCTGATCATCTACATCCTCCTCTGCTTTATACATGGGTTCAAACCTCTCAGTGATTTAACATCACCCACTGTCTTCAATAACAAATTAATCACACACTAAACTTAAACAACTATTAAGCTCCTCTTATATACTTTTTAAAAGCAGAGGCAAAGTAATAATACTGAGTGAACTGAAACTGAGCTTCTAAGATTCATTCAGTTATAAAAAACTTATCACTACAAACAAAAGTAACAATACAGATACAATGAATAAACCATAGACTATAGAGCACAAACAAATACATGACGTACAGTATTAATAATGAGGATTTAAGAAAAAATAAAGGTATGGTATGGTATGGTATCGGAAGTTACCTTATCCTCAGCAGCAAGTAAAGGAAGATTTTTGAGAAGAATATCAACTCAAGAGGCTCAGAGTCGGGTGCCATCAAGAGGAGAAATGCCTCTGTTCAGTGTCTTTTTTAAGCTGAGCTACAAATACAAATAAAAATACATGTTTTATGGTCGCTGAAACAAAAAGAAAAAAGAAAAAAACGCAATAACACACTTAAAATAAATGGTAGAACCAACGAAATGAAATGAAATGAAATAAAAGCAGAGGCGAAAGAAAGTTCCTTTCCTGTGAGTTGAGGAGCTGCTTGTAGTTGGTAGCTTATCTTGTTGAACAAGATCTTCAACAGTATTGTTATTGTGAGTTGAGCTGAGCTTGATTGAAGAGAAGAGAAGAGAAGATAAGGGGGCTAGGCTTAGGGTTTTTCTTTGGTGGAGAAGAGAGAGAGAGAGAGAGAGAGAGAGGAAAGAGAGGAATGAGTGAGTGTTATTAAATTAAATCCCGCCCAATTTTAGATGAAAAATCTTTGAAAATTGTAAATTGTAAATTTGTGATCTGAGATGAGACTGCATCTGCATGTTTCGGATTATGCATTGAGAGGTGAGAGAGACTAAGAGCAATGGTTGGTTATTTTGATCAGTTTTGTTTTGGCCCAATCCAATCCATCTTTAATTAATTATAATAAAACTTTAAATTATAATATTTGCGCTGAAATCAAATTATTATAGATTACCTGCTAAAAAGCGCGCGCGTGGTCAAGTGTCCAAAGCACATTACATTGATTTGCATTGGATAGGGCCACACTTGACTTGACAATCAGACACTACACTACACTGAGTAAAAGCAATGCAATGAATGGACTTGGGACGGGTGTTATTTTCAGCAGCATCATGTTTGTTTTGTTTTGTTTTGGGCCCAATCCAATCCAAATATCCAATCCATCTTTGTTTTGTCACTTACATACATCGAGGAGGGAGGGATTTCTTAATTCTAAATAAATAAATGTTAATTAAAATACTAATTAATATATCTGATTCTATATCCTATACTATACTACCGTAGAAGGAGAGGAGGGGGGAATAAATTATTATTATTAACTACTCAATGAAAGAATTAAATTATAGAACAGTTTCGGATCTTAAAAAAATTATTTAGAAAGTATCTCATAGACTTTCTTTTACATAGAGGGCCTATAAACTTATAGGCCGACCTATTTTATATTATTTATTTTAAATTAAATAAATAAATTATTATTTTAATGTTTTTGAATAATAAAATTATATTATTTTAATTATTTTCTTTAATTATTGAACGTCTTGTAGGCTTAAACAGGCTAACAAGTCTATGTCAAGACTTTTGTTTTTTAAATATACGTCATGCTAAATTTATAATTTGGGCGTGCACAAGCTAACGAATCTGGCCATGCCTAAAGTATTTTACATGTGTCTGACCTATTTAAGCTAAAGCCTATCTCTATACAGCCTATTTACACCCCCCTTACTTTTAACAATGGTTTTTCGTTGTTGATTAAATGTGAGTACTATAAACATGCTTTTAACGTTGGTTGGCCCGCCCCGCCTCGCCACCAACCCGCCAAAAACGGGACAGGGCGGGTTAACCCGCCATTAAATATGGGTGGGAAAAATGAACTCACCCCGTTTTATGGTGGGTTGGCGGGTCAACCCACCAACCCGTCAATTAAAAAAATAAATAATTAAAATTTAAAAATAAATTATATTTTATTAATTTTTCTAATATTATTTTATTTTATTTCACACTTCTTTTAATTTTTCTCAATCTCAATCTTAAATGTATACTAATATTTGTCAAAACATTCTTTAGGAACTCATTCGTCTCCATATAAAGATAACATTTGTCATAAATAAAATTGTTATTCTTTATTTTTTCTAAGAAGTACTAATGTAAAAAAAAAATTGGATATCACAAAAATTTAATGACAAATGAAATACTACTTAATTGTAAAATATATATATATATAACCCGATGGGTCAACCCGTTTTGACCCACTTCTAGGCGGGGCGGGTTGAAGTGGGTTGGTGGGTTGAAAATCTCAACCCAACTCGTCCTGTTTTGGCGGGTTGACCCGCCGGGCAGTGGCGGAGCCACGTTGTGGCCTACAGTTGCCTTGGCACTGGCTTATTTAGCCACGTTCATTTAGCTACATTTGAAAAGTAGCAAATTCTGTTCAAATTTTTTGAAAATTAGCCACGTTTTGGTCGTAGCCAAAGAACCGTAGCTATTTGGGCACTAGCTGAATTTTTTGGCACTTGCTAACATGTCATGCTGGCTCCGCCACTGCCGTCGTGCTCAACCCATATTGTCACCCCTAAATTTACATATAAAGTAGAGTCATCAAAACAGGCTATCTGCTCCTGTTAGGCCCTAGCTCGCACGAGTTAAGGCAAAAAATCCTACAAATAAAAAAGCCTGCATGAGCCAAAAACTTATATAATCCCACGAGATAGGGCCTGTCCACGAGCCAAAATTTCATATAAGTCAATCATTTGTCATTAATTAAAATTGTGACAGTAGCAAACAGGCATCACCAAAACCTTATATGAAATTTCCATCCCTGATCCATCTACCGCTCCCAACTTCTACACTATATAATCAACTATAATGGAAAGAACAAAAAATCTTTACGTAATCCTCCAAGACAAGCAATCAATGAGATAAAATAAACCATGTTGTCATATAATTGAATGGAAATTGATTTCTCCGGAGAAACTATTCCCCTATTACACACTCATAAAAATGTCTCATCCATCTTTTTTCTTTAATATAATGAGTCCCGTATATTTAATGGGTATGCAGAAGAGGAATAATTTCTTCTGCAACATGAGAAACTAGGAAAACTATTGCCACTTTGTTATTCCTCACTTTAACATAAATTCGTTACATTAATTATGCATTTGCTACTTTAGAGTAATAACCAACAAAATAGCTTTAGGCTTCTTTTCAATGGTATGAGATTCACCATTATTGCCTTTATTTTATTTAGCTGTTGATTTCATTAGCAATTTTCGTCTAGCTTCTTTCCTTTGTCATTATTTTCTATCATCCCACCATAGCGGAATGTGGTTGACCCAATTCGCAATTCAACATATAGCTATGAGTTATGAAAGTGCTTGATGAAGTTGAGGTGAAAGTAAAGGATGGGGACAGTGAATTCAGAAAATATCTCTGTCCTTTGCAGAATCTGCATCATCGAAATTCAAAACTTAGATAGAAATATAAACCATCCAAATGGAAAAATAAAAGGACGTTTGAAAAATAAACACCAAAAATGAGAAAGATCATGTGGCAGATAGTAGGGGTGTTAACGGGCCGAGCCGAGCCGAGCTTTGATATTAACGGGCCAAGCCTGTATTTAAACGTGTCAGACTGGCCTTAGCCTGTTACCTGTTACGAATATAATATTAGCCTGTGGCCTGGTTCGTTTACAAAAAATAAAAGCATGTCTCAAGCCTGTGGTCTGTTTATTTATTAAAAATAAAAACCTTACATTCCAATTTGTAGCCGTATTCAGCCCATTAATCATGCACTGATATGTATTTTTTTGTAAGAAAATAATAGTTGTTTCTTTTATAATAAAAAAACATTAATATTAAAAAATCAAAATAAAAACATCACCTTTACTTTATTTTACGTTGCTTTTCCTTAATTTTCTTCCACATTCCACATTCTAGATTTTTTACACTAGATTTGAACCCCACCAATAAATTTTCTTCCACATTTTACATTAATTTTTCTTCCACGGTCGCCGCCATAAGCATCATTATAAGCCGTGGAATCCGCAGGGCTTATAAAAATAGATGATGAACATGACTTAGATCGGGAAGAAGAGATAGAGCAGAGACAGAAAACTGAGAAAAGGATGTTGAAATGATTAATATAAAAATATAAAAAATAAATAAATTTAATGTATACGGGCCAGCCTCCAAGGCTTCAAGGCCGGGCTTGGCTATGAAAGCCTGAGGCCTTTTAAATAAAAAAGCTTTTGCATGAGTATAAGTCTGGGCTTAATAATAAAAAAAGACGAGACGAGCCGAAACGGGCCGGGCCTAAGGCCCCTGATAGGCCCTTGGCCTTATTATCACCCCTAGCGGATAGCATGAGTCCCACCACACCTAATAATTTCAATCATTTTTACCTTTCAAGAATCAAGTACTGGATTCGAGATAATTTACACTTTCAATCTCAGCCACTTTACCTTGAAGATCATCTCTGAAAATACACATGATAAAGCCCAAAAATGGTCAAATAGCCTACGTAGTATACACAGCTAACCTCGTACACATGCATAATTGAAGTGAACTTTCTTCTTTTCCTTTTTTTCCTAAAATACAAGTATTGCTGAGTTTTAAATGCACACCTACACGGTGTCTCATACCCTTTTATAAAATTTACACATTTTAAATTGGAAAAATTAATTGTCATTTTTTTTTTTAAACAATTGTCATTTTAAATTAGATGACTTTTATTTTAGGTCTCTCTGCTTCTGATTATACAGAGGAAAGAAAATATTAAAAATCATTAAATATATATTAAAACGATATAATTTTATTTAGAATAATATAAACTCATGTCCTTTAAAATAAAAAATATTTTCCCTTTTTTTTGTAACTAAATATTTTCCCTGTAAAATTTAAAAAAGAGGACTAAAAAAATAAATAGACAACCTTATAATTTTGAAGAAATGCTTATGATAAAATAAATAAATATATAACAGTTATTCAGTAATCTAGATCTATAAGGGAGCACAAATATCTAGAATTTTTTCCACCTTTCATATATATATATATATATATATATATTATTAAGACATTTCTGTTTCAGAATATGGTAGTGGACTAGTGTCATCTCTATACATGTCCATGTATCATATATATTTGTCATCTTCTTACGTCATATATGTTTTTATCAATTAGGTAGAATAATTACTCCTTTTCAAAAAATATAACAACTCTTGTTGATAATTTTTACTAAATCGTCATGAGTTTGATTCATGTTGATGCTCCTTCATAGGTCAATTACATGTAAGTACCACTGTAAGCACTTGCTGAAACAGGTAAATAGAACAATTTTACCCCATTTACTCTTGTCCCTTTTATGTAACCCTGCTCAATCATAATTTGAGGCTATATGATCCAAAGAGTTATCTACTCCTCTTATATAACTCAAAAACATTAACATATTGAATAATCTATGGACATTTATACTAGTAATTGACACTTCGGTATCATTCACAAAAATTTTAGAAAGCTAAATTTTCCATCCACATTAGACTCATCAGTCTTTAGAAATAATCTTGTTCAATCATTCACAAAAAATGTCGATGTTGATCAGACTAATTATTAACCAAACAAGAACAATAGTGAAAATAAAAGTATAAAAATAGAAAGAATGCATGGTTACGTGACTTGTTGGTTATACAAACTCAAAGAAAATACAAATGAATGGAGGTCAATCTCAGTAGAGAACAAATCTGGGAAGCCAAAGAATTAAATTTGAATCCCTTTTACAACTACATAGACAACAAATAATTGGTGTTATCAACTACATAGACAACAAATAATCCGAGTCAATCATTTGTGTAATAATCCGAGTCAATCATTTGTGTAGGATCATAAAGATCAAAGTTAGAATCAAAGTCCAAGTCCAAGTCTTCATTTAAGATTGAGCCTATTGAGCTTAAATTGGTAAGATGTGAAGCATAACTGCCATCCTGGCTTTGGTCAGCCAACCCCTGAAAGGGCACAATATTACTTGTTTGCCTAGGACTAATCATCTCACCAGATGAAGAGGATATTTAAAAGGACTGACTTGCTGGGTTGCCTTAGACCTGATTCTTTTCAGTCGAAGTCTTTATTTCTGCAGCAATTAAAAAAACAAATAAAGTTCTATAAATGAAAAACTATGGTTTTATGAAATTAAAGCAGAAAGGAAAAGAAAAAAATACCTGCAGATGGCTGGCCACATGCGCCCTAGTAAGATGCTTCTCAGCCTTCATCAATTGAAGAATTTTTCTAGGTACAACCTCTGCAATCAAAAGAACATACAAATGTGTCAGACTTCATTAACAATAATGCCATGACATCTACTCCAGTGAACTACAGATTAGGAAGAGTATTTGAGAAAGCATTCAAAATAATGTTGAACAGAAAAATACAGCAATTGGAAAAATACAGCAAACATATACTTTTGCAATACAAAAAAAAAACCCAGAGTTTTCACAGGAATGGAAAAAGGCATCATTGTTCCATTTTTGGCAGCGAATGGAAGACACAGTTGGGACCAATTGGGCAGCTTCCAGCTCTCATGAGACCAAATTAATCATGATCGAATTAAGGAAAATTTGAATTTTTATTTGTTCAGTTTTCGAGAGATGCCAAATAAGTATATTAGCTTACTCCAAGGAAAGGATTACTGAAATAGAGGAATACATGGGCAGTGGATTTGTTTGTTATTTGGAAATGCACACTGGTATTAACAACGGAGAAGCCATTTTTTATTTTGGTGTAGATTCCAATATTATGACAGAAATTATATATCCAAGTGGGGCTGAGACAGATGTTCGAAGAGTTATGGTTGGATTCTGGGCAGTGGATGTGAAGACACTTGTGGAAATAAAGTTTGCAAAGAGAGGTGATGGAACTAGTTTTCACATTGTAATATTATTAGGATTTGATTGCTATTTCTACACAAAAATATAATAAAAGTATTGCTAAAATAAAGCAGAAACATCAATTGATTGACCAATTGTAGCAATTAATAACAATTAAGATAACAACTACTTTGCATTGTAGAGAAAGAGTGAATAACTTACTGTCAACACCCAAGTCATTAACAGCGGCCACAAAACACCGACCGATGTAGCTCTTCGGTCCAAACAACCCGAGACTGCTTTTGGGTTGATCGGTCCTCTTGGTTAAGACCTTTCTCAAGTTCTACATGAACTTCATCCTCATCTTCTTCCATCTCCTCAGCTTCATCCTCATCTTCATCTTCTTCCATCTTCTCAGCTTCATCCTCATTTTCATCCTCATCTTCTTTCATCTTCTCAGCTTTTTCATCATCTTCATCTTCTTCCATCTCCTCAGCTTCATCCCCATCATCTTCCATCTTTTCAGCTTTTTCATCATCTTCAACATGATGAAAAACCAACATGTTATCATTCCAATCGAAACCAACATCTAAATATTGCGAAAAAAAAACGAAAGAAAGAAAGAAAGAACCATTAATATTTAAAAAATAAATAAAATGGAAAACCCACATATCTAAATATATCCAATGTTAGTTTTGTTAAATAAAACACCAACTGAAAAAACTAACAAACTCAACTAGACAAAATCAAAAAACAAAAAACCAGTTAATAGTCCAGTAATAAGATGTCTGGGCAGACAGAAACAAAAGCACACAATCGAACATCCACTGTATTATCAAGAAAAAAAGAAACGAAATCGAAAGAAAAGAAAAGCAAGAACATAATGGAAAAGCCACACCCTCAATATTGCCAGAATAATAAAGAAAAAGAAAGAAAGAAACATATATTTCATATGGTATTGACAAAAGACAAGCCACACCCTCAATCTCTATTTTCAAGAAAAAAAAAGGAAAGGAAAGAACACAGTCGAATATCAGCAAGAAACCCACATACTCAATCTTTTCAAGCAAGAAATATCAGCATATAATCAAACATTTTCAAGAAAAAAAGAAAAGGAAAGAAAAGAAAAGAAATGGCAGAAGTACCATACCTAGGTATTGACACCTTTGTAGGAGTGTTGCCAAACAATACAGGCTGGTTGGGTCATCATCTCCCATTGCATCCCATCTCCCATTGCATCCCATCTCCCATATTCATCCTTATCTTCTTCCATCATCTCAGCTTCATCCTCATCTTCATCCTCTTCCATCTTCTCATCTTCATCCTCATCTACTTGCATCACATCTCCCATTGCATCCCATCTCCCATATTCATCCTCATCTTCTTCCATCAGCTCAGCTTCATCCTCATCTTCATCCTCTTCCATCTTCTCAGCTTCATCCTCTTCTACTTGCATCCAATCTCCCATTGCATCCCATCTCCCATATTCATCCTCATCTTCTTCCATCATCTCAGCTTCATCCTCATCTTCATCCTCTTCCATCTTCTCAGCTTTTTCATCATCTTCAACATGATGAAAAACCAACATGTTATCATTCCAATCGAAACCATAGATATTTAAAAAATAAATAAAATAGAAAACCCACATATCTAAATATATCCAATGTTAGTTTTGTTAAATAAAACACCAACTGAAAAAATTAACAAACTCAACTAGACAAAATCAAATTTACAAAATTAAAAAACAAAAAAACCAGTTAATAGTCCAGTAATATGATGTCTGGGCAGACAGAAAAAAAAAGCATACAATCGAACATCCACAGTTATCAAGAAAAAAAAAAAAGAAACGAAATCAAAAGAAAAGAAAAGCAAGAACATAATGGAAAAGACACACCCTCAATATTGCCAGAATAATAAAGAAAAAGAAAGAAAGAAACATATATTTCATATGGTATTGACAAGCAACTGTTGACAAGCCACACCCTCAATCTTCTATTTTCAAGAAGAAAAAAAAGAAACATACTGTATTTTCAAGAAAAAAAAAACGAAATCAAAAGAAAAGAAAAGCAAGAACATAATGGAAAAGCCACACCCTCAATATTGCCAGAACAATAAAGAAAAAGAAAGAAAGAAACATATATATTTCGTATGGTATTGACAAGCAACTGTTGACAAGCCACACCCTCAATCTTCTATTTTCAAGAAAAAAAGAAGAAACATACTGTATTTTCAAGAAAAGAAAAAAGAAAAGAAAAAAGAACACAGTCGAATATCAGCAAGAAATATCAGCAAGAATATGATGTCTGGGCAGACAGAAACAAAAGCATACAATCGAACATCCACAGTTATCAAGAAAAAAGAAGAAACGAAATCAAAAGAAAAGAAAAGCAAGAACATAATGGAAAAGCCACACCCTCAATATTGCCAGAATAATAAAGAAAAAGAAAGAAAGAAACATATATATTTTGTATGGTATTGACAAGCAATTGTTGACAAGCCACACCCTCAATCTTCTATTTTCAAGAAAAAGAAAAGAAACATACTGTATTTTCAAGAAAAGAAAAAAGAAAAGAAAAACGAAATCAAAAGAAAAGAAAAGCAAGAACATAATGGAAAAGCCACACCCTCAATATTGCCAGAATAATAAAGAAAAAGAAAGAAAGAAACATATTTCATATGGTATTGACAAGCAACTGTTGACAAGCCACACCCTCAATCTTCTATTTTCAAGAAAAAAAAAGAAACATACTGTATTTTCAAGAAAAGAAAAAAGAAAAGAAAAAAGAACACAGTCAAATATCAGCAAGAAATATCAGCAAGAAACCCACATACTCAATCTTTTCAAGCAAGAAATATCAGCACATAATCAAACATTTTCAAGAAAAAAAGAAAAGAAAAGAGAAGAAAAGAAAGGGCAGAAGTAACATACCTAGGTATTGACACCTTTGTAGGAGTGTTGCCAAACAATACAGGATGGTTGGGTCATCATCTACTTGCATCCCATCTCCCATATTCACCAATTCCATTGTCTTGATAAAACAATCCAAGAACAAGAGAAAGAAACAAGCAAGAACAAGAGAAAGAAACTAGGAAACCCAAGGAAACCAAGAAAACTTTAAGAAGGAGTGAAAACAGAGAAAGAAACCCTAAGAAAACCTTAAGAAGAGTGAAAAGAGAGAAAGAAAATTTTTAATTTATATTTTTTGGCGGCAAAACTATGATGACAGTTGTATTCTCTTAACTCTTAACTCGTAAGTTATTTCCGTCCCTCTGAAGTTCTAATTTAGCTACTCTTAAAATTTATTATATTTACTAATTTATATTAGCTAATGTATATACATATTAAAAAATATATGTGTGGATGGACAGCTGAGAAATATATATTATAATTTTAAGGAAATAAAATTCATTTTAATTATTAAAAATATGAGACATGATTGGGGTGAGAAAAAATTCATCACAATATATATATATATATAATTCATTATAGTTTGACTAATTACTTTGATTAATTTAATAAAAAAACCCGCGATTCACACTAAAATAAATATAATCATAATAATATTTATTAAAAAATTGGCTTTACTAAATGCTAACATCTTTTAAACAAGAGTAACAGAAGAAAGCTTGAGAAGAAGCATTTACAAAGACCTTAATCTAGATGACTTTAAAGAAACTTTGGTTTTTGATACCACCATTTAGAAAAAATTCAACAGACGCTTAAACGAGGATTAAAATGCAATGAACATTATTTACCCCCCAAAAAAAAAAACAGAAATGCAAAGAAGATTGAGAGAAGACAATCTTAGAGTTCTATTGGTTGTGTCCCCACAATCACAACATAATACAGAATGAAGAAGAGGTACTTACTTACCAGAGAGGTGACTACTTCAGTTGTTTGATGAAATACTTCTGAGGGATCTACACCACAGAACACTGGCAGGACCTTGGTATATTTGGTTCTGCTCCGCTCCATTATTACCTCCTTAAAACATTTCCAGAGAAAATAGTGTTTACTATTTTCTCTGAAAATGTTTTGAGAAAACAATAACATAAACACTATTTTGAAACGCCTCATCATTATCATGTAAAAAACCACTAGTTGTTTGTTGGGTGCACATGCAAAGAAGAGAGTGGTTCTGATCTGTAATATAATGGGGTAGGTGGTGGCGGTTTCGGTGAACTGAAGACAATGGATCTATGGAAGTGAAATGAGAGTCCAAAGATAATGTAAAGTGAGAGAGAATGGACAGATTGCAACAATAAGTTTTTGAGAAAGGTGAAAGAGAGAGACACGTAGAGATAGAAAGGTAGGAAGCGGAAAAGCTCAAGAGAGAAGAGTGGACGAAAAAAAATAAAAGCAAGCTCTCTTGTCAAATCATAATTTTCGCATTAGGTGAAATGAGGACTGACAAAAGAAATTAATGGCTCTGATCTCTGATCAACAGAACAGTAGTATCTCTCTCCTATTCCCCAAATAAACTTTAATCTCATACTACCATCCTTATAAACAAGAGAATACATCGATATCAGGAGCAAGGGACTCTCTCTGTAGGGAAATAGCGAAAGACTATGCATGACACCAGAGATTATAAACTACAGAATAGGTGAATGAATGATACAGGGCTACACAGCACAGCTAGATAGTTTTAATTTAATAATCAATGGAGTCATAGCAGCAGGGATTTTAACTACAATTGTTTAAAATTAAAAAAAAAATGATATACTATTTAATATGTTTAGAATTTAAAAAAATAATAATAATATTCTTCATCTTCAATCTTTATTAATAATTTGATAATATCACACTATCATTTTTGGAAAGAAAAAAGATTCAACATTCCATAAGAAGCCAAGTTTTTGAGAAAGGTGAAAGAGAGAGACACGTATAGAAAGGTAGGAAGTGGAAAAGCTAAAGAGAGATGCAAGGAACCAAATAAAGCTCTCTTGTCAAATCACAAATTAGGTGCTCTGAGGATCTGACTCTGACTCTGATCTCTGATCAACAGAACAGTAGTCTAGCATCTCTCCTATTCCCCAAATAAAGTAACACAAACAGCGCAATTAAACTTCAATCTTATTAAGAAATTTTTCAAATTCATTTATTTATTTATTTTCTTCTCTTTAAATTAATCACACACTAAACTTAAACAACTGTTAATTAACCTCCTCTTATACACATGCATGTTTTTAAAAGCAGAGGCAAAAAGTAATAATACTGAGTTAACCGAAACAGAGCTTCTAAGATTCATTCAGTTATATATAAGAAACTTAACACTACAAACAAAAGTAATAATACAGACAGATACAATGAATGAATCATCATAGAGCACAAACAAATATACATACATGACACGTACAGTATTAATAATGAGGATTTAAGAAAAAATAAAGGTATGGCATGGTATGGAGGGGAAGTTACCTTATCCTCAGCATTCAGCAGCAAGTAAAGGAATATTATTGAGAAGAATCTCAACTCAAGAGGCTCAATGTCGGGGGCCATCAAGAGGACTAGCTCAGAAATGCCTCTGTTCAGTGTCTTTTTTGAGCCGAGCTACAAATACAAAAAGAAATACATGTTTTATGGTCGCTGAAACAAAAAAAAAGAAAGAAAAAAAACGCAATAACACACTTAAAATAAATGGAAGAACCAATGAAATGAAATGAAAGCAGAGGCGAAAGAAAGTTCCTTTCCTGTGAGTTGAGTTGCTGCTTGTAGTTGGTAGCTTATCTTGTTGAACAAGATCTTCAACAATATTGTTATTGTGAGTTGAGCTGAGCATCGGCCAAAGGTAACCACCATTTTTGTGATTTGATTGAAAGAAAGAAAGAAAACTTGAAGAAGAACATTCATTCAAGTCAGATTCAATGAATCGTTTGTTTAGAAGGAAGAGAAGATAACGAAAAGAAAAGGTAACCAATCATTTTTGTGATTTGATTGAAGGGTGAGAAGAGAAGAGAAGAGGGGGCTTAGGGTTTTTCTTTGGTGGAGAAGAGAGAGAGGGAGAAGAAAGAGAGGAATGAGTGAGTGTAATTAAATTAAATCCCGCCCAATTAAATTACATTTTTTACGTTTAAGCTAGATGCCAGTGAAAATTAAAATTAAACAATGAAAACATATATGTACGAGTAAACAAGAGAATACATCGATATCAGTAGCAAGGACTCTCTTTGGGGGAAAAGATACAAGGATTATAGACTACAGAATAGGTGAATGAATGATACAGTGCTACACAGCACAGCTAGATAGTTTTAATATAATTACACTATCATTTTTTGGAAACAAAAAAAGCTTCAAAATTCCCAAAGAAGCCAAGATTTTGAGAAAGTGAAAGAGAGAGACACGTAGAGAGAGAGAGAGAAAGGTAGGAGCTCAGGAGAGAAGCAAGGAAGCAAAAAAAAGAAGAAGTGCGCAATTAATAACCAATAAAGCTCTCTTGTCAAATCAAAACATTAGGTGCTCTGAGGATCTGACTCTGATCTTCGATCAACAGAACAGTAGTCTAGCATCTCTCCTATTCCCTAAATAAAGTAAAACACAAACAGCACAATTAAACTTCAATCTTATTAAGAAATTTTTCAAATCCATTTTTTTATTTATTTTCTTCTCTTTAAATTAATCACACACTAAACTTAAACAACTATTAAGCTCCTCTTATATACTTTTTAAAAGCAGAGGCAAAGTAATAATACTGAGTGAACTGAAACTGAGCTTCTAAGATTCATTCAGTTATAAAAAACTTATCACTACAAACAAAAGTAACAATACAGATACAATGAATAAACCATAGACTATAAAGCACAAACAAATACATGACGTATAGTATTAATAATGAGGATTTAAGAAAAAATAAAGGTATGGTATGGTATGGTATCAGAAGTTACCTTATCCTCAGCAGCAAGTAAAGGAAGATTTTTGAGAAGAATCTCAACTCAAGAGGCTCAGAGTCGGGTGCCATCAAGAGGAGAAATGCCTCTGTTCAGTGTCTTTTTTAAGCTGAGCTACAAATACAAATAAAAATACATGTTTTATGGTCGCTGAAACAAAAAGAAAAAAGAAAAAAACGCAATAACACACTTAAAATAAATGGTAGAACCAACGAAATGAAATGAAATGAAATGAAATGAAATAAAAGCAGAGGCGAAAGAAAGTTCCTTTCCTGTGAGTTGAGGAGCTGCTTGTAGTTGGTAGCTTATCTTGTTGAACAAGATCTTCAACAGTATTGTTATTGTGAGTTGAGTTGAGCTTGATTGAAGAGAAGAGAAGATAAGGGGGCTAGGCTTAGGGTTTTTCTTTGGTGGAGAAGAGAGAGAGAGAAGAAAGAGAGGAATGAGTAAGTGTTATTAAATTAAATCCCGCCCAATTTTAGATGAAAAATCTTTGAAAATTGTAAATTGTAAATTTGTGATCTGAGATGAGACTGCATCTGCATGTTTCGGATTATGCATTGAGAGGTGAGAGAGACTAAGAGCAATGGTTGGTTATTTTGATCAGTTTTGTTTTGGCCCAATCCAATCCATCTTTAATTAATTATAATAAAACTTTAAATTATAATATTTGCGCTGAAATCAAATTATTATAGATTACCTGCTAAAAAGCGCGCGCGTGGTCAAGTGTCCAAAGCACATTACATTGATTTGCATTGGAGAGGGCCACACTTGACTTGACAATCAGACACTACACTACACTGAGTAAAAGCAATGCAATGAATGGACTTGGGTCGGGTGGTATTTTCAGCAGCATCATCTTTGTTTTGTTTTGTTTTGGGCCCAATCCAATCCAAATATCCAATCCATCTTTGTTTTGTCACTTACATACATCGAGGAGGGAGGGATTTCTTAATTCTAAATAAATAAATGTTAATTAAAATGCTAATTAATATATCTGATTCTATATCCTATACTATACTACCGTAGAAGGAGAGGAGGGGGGAATAAATTATTATTATTAACTACTCAATGAAAGAATTAAATTATAGAACAGTTTCGGATCTTAAAAAAATGATTTAGAAAGTATCTCATAGACTTTCTTTTACATAGAGGGCCTATAAACTTATAGGCCGACCTATTTTATATTATTTATTTTAAATTAAATAAATAAATTATTATTTTAATGTTTTTGAATAATAAAATTATATTATTTTAATTATTGAACGTCTTGTAGGCTTAAACAGGCTAACAAGTCTATGTCAAGACTTTTGTTTTTTAAATATACGTCATGCTAAATTTATAATTTGGGCGTGCACAAGCTAACGAATCTGGCCATGCCTAAAGTATTTTACATGTGTCTGACCTATTTAAGCTAAAGCCTATCTCTATCCAGCCTATTTACACCCCCCTACTTTTTAACAATGGTTTTTCGTTGTTGATTAAATGAAAGTACTATAAACATGCTTTTAACGTTGGTTGGCCCGCCCCGCCTCGCCACCAACCCGCCAAAAACGGGACAGGGCGGGTTAACCCGCCATTAAATATGGGTGGGAAAAATGAACTCACCCCATTTTATGGTGGGTTGGCAGGTCAACCCACCAACCCGTCAATTAAAAAAATAAATAATTAAAATTTAAAAATAAATTATATTTTATTAATTTTTCTAATATTATTTTATTTTATTTCACACTTCTTTTAATTTTTCTCAATCTCAATCTTAAATGTATACTAATATTTGTCAAAACATTCTTTAGGAACTCATTCGTCTCCATATAAAGATAACAATTGTCATAAATAAAATTGTTATTCTTTATTTTTTCTAAGAAGTACTAAAGTAAAAAAAAAAGTTGGATATCACAAAAATTTAATGACAAATGAAAAACTACTTAATTGTAAAATATATATATATATATATATAACCCGACGGGTCAACCCGTTTTGACCCACTTCTAGGCGGGGCGGGTTGAAGTGGGTTGGTGGGTTGAAAATCTCAACCCAATTCGTCCCGTTTTGGCGGGTTGACCCGCCGGGCAGTGGCGGAGCCACGTTGTGGCCTACAGTTGCCTTGGCACTGGCTTATTTAGCCACGTTCATTTAGCTACATTTGAAAAGTAGCAAATTCTGTTCAATTTTTTTGAAAATTAGCCACGTTTTGATCGTAGCCAAAGAACCGTAGCTATTTGGGCACTAGCTGAATTTTTTGGCACTTGCTAACATGTCATGCTGGCTCCGCCACTGCCGTCGTGCTCAGCCCATATTGTCACCCCTAAATTTACATATAAAGTAGAGTCATCAAAACAGGCTATCTCTTCCTGTTAGGCCCTAGCTCGCACGAGTTAAGGCAAAAAATCCTACAAATAAAAAGGCCTGCATGAGCCAAAAACTTATATAATCCCACGAGATAGGGCCTGTCCACCAGCCAAAATTTCATATAAGTCAATCATTTGTCATTAATGAAAATTGTGACAGTAGCAAACAGGCATCACCAAAACCTTATATGAAATTTCCATCCCTGATCCATCTACCGCTCCCAACTTCTACACTATATAATCAACTATAATGGAAAGAACAAAAAATCTTTACGTAATCCTCCAAGACAAGCAATCAATGAGATAAAATAAACCATGTTGTCATATAATTGAATGGAAATTGATTTCTCCGGAGAAACTATTCCCCTATTACAGACTCATAAAAATGTCTCTTCCATCTTTTTTTCTTTAATATAATGAGTCCCGTATATTTAATGGGTATGCAGAAGAGGAATAATTTCTTCTGCAACATGAGAAACTAGGAAAACTATTGCCACTTTGTTATTCCTCACTTTAACATAAATTCGTTACATTAATTATGCATTTGCTACTTTAGAGTAATAACCAACAAAATAGCCTTAGTCTTCTTTTCAATGGTATGAGATTCACCATTATTGCCTTTATTTTATTTAGCTGTTGATTTCATTAGCAATTTTCGTCTAGCTTCTTTCCTTTGTCATTATTTTCTATCATCCCACCATAGCGGAATGTGGTTGACCCAATTCGCAATTCAACATATAGCTATGAGTTATGAAAGTGCTTGATGAAGTTGAGGTGAAAGTAAAGGATGGGGACAGTGAATTCAGAAAAAATCTCTGTCCTTTGCAGAATTTGCATCATCGAAATTCAAAACTTAGATAGAAATATAAACCATCCAAATGGAAAAATAAAAGGACGTTTGAAAAATAAACACCAAAAATGAGAAAGATCATGTGGCAGATAGTAGGGGTGTTAACGGGCCGAGCCGAGCCGAGCTTTGATCTTAACGGGCCAAGCCTGTATTTAAACGTGTCAGACTGGCCTTAGCCTGTTACCTGTTACGAATATAATATTAGCCTGTGGCCTGGTTCATAGGTCAATTACATGTAAGTACCACTGTAAGCACTTGCTGAAACATGTAAATAGAACAATTTTACCCCCTTTACTCCTGTCCCTTTTATGTAACCCTGCTCAATCATAATTTGAGGCTATATGATCCAAAGAGTTATCTACTTCTCTTATATAACTCAAAAACATTAACATATTGAATAATCTATGGACATTTATACTAGTAATTGACACTTCGGTATCATTCACAAAAATTTTAGAAAGCTAAATTTTCCATCCACATTAGACTCATCAGTCTTTACAAATAATTTGATAATATTCTTCATCTTCAATCTTTATTAATAATTTGATAATATCACACTATCATTTTTGGAAAGAAAAAAGTTTCAAAATTCCATAAGAAGCCAAGTTTTTGAGAAAGGTGAAAGAGAGAGACACGTATAGAAAGGTAGGAAGTGGAAAAGCTCACGAGAGATGCAAGGAACCAAATAAAGCTCTCTTGTCAAATCACAAATTAGGTGCTCTGAGGATCTGACTCTGACTCTGATCTCTGATCAACAGAACAATAGTCTAGCATCTCTCCTATTCCCCAAATAAAGTAACACAAACAGCGCAATTAAACTTCAATCTTATTAAGAAATTTTTCAAATTCATTTATTTATTTATTTTCTTCTCTTTAAATTAATCACACACTAAACTTAAACAACTATTAATTAACCTTCTCTTATATACATGCATATTTTTAAAAGCAGAGGCAAAAAGTAATAATACTGAGTGAACCGAAACAGAGCTTCTAAGATTCATTCAGTTATATATAAGAAACTTAACACTACAAACAAAAGTAATAATACAGACAGATACAATGAATGAACCATCATAGAGCACAAACAAATATACATACATGACACGTACAGTATTAATAATGAGGATTTAAGAAAAAATAAAGGTATGGCATGGTATGGAGGGGAAGTTACATTATCCTCAGCATTCAGCAGCAAGTAAAGGAAGATTATTGAGAAGAATCTCAACTCAAGAGGCTCAGTGTTGGGGGCCATCAAGAGGACTAGCTCAGAAATGCCTCTGTTCAGTGTCTTTTTTGAGCTGAGCTACAAATACAAAAAGAAATACATGTTTTATGGTCGCTGAAACAAAAAGAAAGAAAGAAAAAAAACGCAATAACACACTTAAAATAAATGGAAGAACCAATGAAATGAAATGAAAGCAGAGGCGAAAGAAAGTTCCTTTCCTGTGAGTTAAGCTGCTGCTTGTAGTTGGTAGCTTATCTTGTTGAACAAGATCTTCAACAGTATTGTTATTGTGAGTTGAGCTGAGCATCGGCCAAAGGTAACCACCATTTTTTTGATTTGATTGAAAGAAAGAAAGAAAACTTGAAGAAGAACACTCATTCAAGTCAGATTCAATGAATCGTTTGTTTAGAAGGAAGAGAAGATAACGAAAAGAAAAGGTAACCAACCATTTTTGTGATTTGATTGAAGGGTGGGAAGAGAAGAAGAGGGGGCTTAGGGTTTTTCTTTGGTGGAGAAGAGAGAGAGGGAGAAGAAAGAGAGGAATGAGTGAGTGTAATTAAATTAAATCCCGCCCAATTAAATTACATTTTTTACGTTTAAGCTAGATGCCAGTGAAAATTAAAATTAAATAATGAAAACATATATGTACGAGTAAACAAGAGAATACATCGATATCAGTAGCAAGGACTCTCTTTGGGGGAAAAGATACAAGGATTATAGACTACAGAATAGGTGAATGAATGATACAGTGCTACACAGCACAGCTAGATAGTTTTAATATAATAACACTATCATTTTTTGGAAACAAAAAAAGCTTCAAAATTCCCTAAGAAGCCAAGATTTTGAGAAAGTGAAAGAGAGAGAAACGTAGAGAGAGAGAGAAAGGTAGGAGCTCAGGAGAGAAGCAAGGAAGCAAAAAAAAAAGAAGAAGTGCGCAATTAATAACCAATAAAGCTCTCTTGTCAAATCACAACATTAGGTGCTCTGAGGATCTGACTCTGATCTTCGATCAACAGAACAGTAGTCTAGCATCTCTCCTATTCCCTAAATAAAGTAAAACACAAACAACACAATTAAACTTCAATCTTATTAAGAAATTTTTCAAATCCATTTTTTTATTTATTTTCTTCTCTTTAAATTAATCACACACTAAACTTAAACAACTATTAAGCTCCTCTTATATACTTTTTAAAAGCAGAGGCAAAGTAATAATACTGAGTGAACTGAAACTGAGCTTCTAAGATTCATTCAGTTATAAAAAACTTATCACTACAAACAAAAGTAACAATACAGATACAATGAATAAACCATAGACTATAGAGCACAAACAAATACATGACGTACAGTATTAATAATGAGGATTTAAGAAAAAATAAAGGTATGGTATAGTATGGTATCGGAAGTTACCTTATCCTCAGCAGCAAGTAAAGGAAGATTTTTGAAAAGAATCTCAACTCAAGAGGCTCAGAGTCGGGTGCCATCAAGAGGAGAAATGCCTCTGTTCAGTGTCTTTTTTAAGCTGAGCTACAAATACAAATAAAAATACATGTTTTATGGTCGCTGAAACAAAAAGAAAAAAGAAAAAAGCGCAATAACACACTTAAAATAAATGGTAGAACCAACGAAATGAAATGAAATGAAATAAAAGCAGAGGCGAAAGAAAGTTCCTTTCCTGTGAGTTGAGGAGCTGCTTGTAGTTGGTAGCTTATCTTGTTGAACAAGATCTTCAACAGTATTGTTATTGTGAGTTGAGCTTAGCTTGATTGAAGAGAAGAGAAGAGAAGAGAAGGGGGCTAGGCTTAGGGTTTTTCTTTGGTGGAGAGAGAGAGAGAGAGAGAGAGAGAGAGAGAAGAAAGAGAGGAATGAGTGAGTGTTATTAAATTAAATCCCGCCCAATTTTAGATGAAAAATCTTTGAAAATTGTAAATTGTAAATTTGTGATCTGAGATGAGACTGCATCTGCATGTTTCGGATTATGCATTGAGAGGTGAGAGAGACTAAGAGCAATTGTTGGTTATTTTGATCAGTTTTGTTTTGGCCCAATCCAATCCATCTTTAATTAATTATAATAAAACTTTAAATTATAATATTTGCGCTGAAATCAAATTATTATAGATTACCTGCTAAAAAGCGCATGCGTGGTCAAGTGTCCAAAGCACATTACATTGATTTGCATTGGAGAGGGCCACACTTGACTTGACAATCAGACACTACACTACACTGAGTAAAAGCAATGCAATAAATGGACTTGGGTCGGGTGTTATTTTCTGCAGCATCATCTTTGTTTTGTTTTGTTTTGGGCCCAATCCAATTCAAATATCCAATCCATCTTTGTTTTGTCACTTACATACATCGAGGAGGGAGGGATTTCTTAATTCTAAATAAATAAATGTTAATTAAAATGCTAATTAATATATCTGATTCTATATCCTATACTATACTACCGTAGAAGGAGAGGGGGGAATAAATTATTATTATTAACTACTCAATGAAAGAATTAAATTATAGAACAGTTTCGGATCTTAAAAAAATGATTTAGAAAGTATCTCATAGACTTTCTTTTACATAGAGGGCCTATAAACTTATAGGCCGACCTATTTTATATTATTTATTTTAAATTAAATAAATAAATTATTATTTTAATGGTTTTGAATAATAAAATTATATTATTTTAATTATTTTCTTTAATTATTGAACGTCTTGTAGGCTTGAACAGGCTAACAAGTCTATGTCAAGACTTTTGTTTTTTAAATATACGCCATGCTAAATTTATAATTTGGGCGTGCACAAGCTAACGAATCTGGCCATGCCTAAAGTATTTTACATGTGTCTGACCTATTTAAGCTAAAGCCTATCTCTATCCAGCCTATTTACACCCCCTACTTTTAACAATGGTTTTTTTAGTTGTTGATTAAATGTGAGTACTATAAACATGCTTTTAACGTTGGTTGGCCCGCCTAGCCCCGCCACCAACCCGCCAAAAACGGGACAGGGCGGGTTAACCCGCCATTAAATATGGGTGGGAAAAATGAACTCACCCCATTTTATGGTGGGTTGGCAGGTCAACCCACCAACCCGTCAATTAAAAAAATAAATAATTAAAATTTAAAAATAAATTATATTTTATTAATTTATCTAATATTATTTTATTTTATTTCACACTTCTTTTAATTTTTCTCAATCTCAATCTTAAATGTATACTAATATTTGTCAAAACATTCTTTAGGAACTCATTCGTCTCCATATAAAGATAACATTTGTCATAAATAAAATTGTTATTCTTTATTTTTTCTAAGAAGTACTAATGTAAAAAAAAAATTGGATATCACAAAAATTTAATGACAAATGAAATACTACTTAATTGTAAAAAATATATATATATATATAACCCGACGGGTCAACCCGTTTTGACCCACTTCTAGGCGGGGCGGGTTGAAGTGGGTTGGTGGGTTGAAAATCTCAACCCAACTCGTCCCGTTTTGGCGGGTTGACCCGCCGGGCAGTGGCGGAGCCACGTTGTGGCCTACAGTTGCCTTGGCACTGGCTTATTTAGCCACGTTCATTTAGCTACATTTGAAAAGTAGCAAATTCTGTTCAAATTTTTTGAAAATTAGCCACGTTTTGGTCGTAGCCAAAGAACCGTAGCTATTTGGGCACTAGCTGAATTTTTTGGCACTTGCTAACATGTCATGCTGGCTCCGCCACTGCCGTCGTGCTCAACCCATATTGTCACCCCTAAATTTACATATAAAGTAGAGTCATCAAAATAGGCTATCTCTTCCTGTTAGGCCCTAGCTCGCACGAGTTAAGGCAAAAAATCCTACAAATAAAAAAGCCTGCATGAGCCAAAAACTTATATAATCCCACGAGAAAGGGCCTGTCCACGAGCCAAAATTTCATATAAGTCAATCATTTGTCATTAATTAAAATTGTGACAGTAGCAAACAGGCATCACCAAAACCTTATCTGAAATTTCCATCCCTGATCCATCTACCGCTCCCAACTTCTACACTATATAATCAACTATAATGGAAAGAACAAAAAATCTTTACGTAATCCTCCAAGACAAGCAATCAATGAGATAAAATAAACCATGTTGTCATATAATTGAACGGAAATTGATTTCTCCGGAGAAACTATTCCCCTATTACAGACTCATAAAAATGTCTCATCCATCTTTTTTCTTTAATATAATGAGTCCCGTATATTTAATGGGTATGCAGAAGAGGAATAATTTCTTCTGCAACATGAGAAACTAGGAAAACTATTGCCACTTTGTTATTCCTCACTTTAACATAAATTCGTTACATTAATTATGCATTTGCTACTTTAGAGTAATAACCAACAAAATAGCTTTAGGCTTCTTTTCAATGGTATGAGATTCACCATTATTGCCTTTATTTTATTTAGCTGTTGATTTCATTAGCAATTTTCGTCTAGCTTCTTTCCTTTGTCATTATTTTCTATCATCCCACCATAGCGGAATGTGGTTGACCCAATTCGCAATTCAACATATAGCTATGAGTTATGAAAGTGCTTGATGAAGTTGAGGTGAAAGTAAAGGATGGGGACAGTGAATTCAGAAAATATCTCTGTCCTTTGCAGAATTTGCATCATCGAAATTCAAAATTAGATAGAAATATAAACCATACAAATGGAAAAATAAAAGGACGTTTGAAAAATAAACACCAAAAATGAGAAAGATCATGTGGCAGATAGTAGGGGTGTTAACGGGCCGAGCCGAGCCGAGCCGAGCTTTGATCTTAACGGGCCAAGCCTGTATTTAAACGTGTCAGACTGGCCTTAGCCTGTTACCTGTTACGAATATAATATTAGCCTGTGGCCTGGTTTGTTTACAAAAAATAAAAGCCTGTCTCAAGCCTGTGGCCTGTTTATTTATTAAAAATAAAAACCTTACATTCTAATTTGTAGCCGTATTCAGCCCATTAATCGTGCACTGATATGTATTTTTTTGTAAGAAAATAATAGTTGTTTCTTTTATAATAAAAAAACATTAATATTAAAAAATCAAAATAACAACATCACCTTTACTTTATTTTACGTTGCTTTTCCTTAATTTTCTTCCACATTCTAGATTTTTTACATTAAATTTTCTTCCACATTTCTTAATATTCTATATTTTTTACACTAGATTTGAACCCCACCAATAAATTTTCTTCCACATTTTACATTAATTTTTCATCCACGGTCGCCGCCATAAGCATCATTATAAGCCGTGGAATCCGCATGGCTTATAAAAATAGATGATGAACATGACTTAGATCGGGGAGAAGAGACAGAGCAGAGACAGAAAACTGAGAAAAGGATGTTGAAATGATTAATATAAAAATATAAAAAATAAATAAATTTAATGTATACGGGCCAGGCTTCAAGGCCGGGCTTGGCTATGAAAGCCTGAGGCCTTTTAAATAAAAAAGCTTTTGCATGAGTATAAGTCTGGGCTTAATAATAAAAAAAGACGAGCCGAGCCGAAACGGGCCGGGCCTAAGGCCCCTGATAGGCCCTTGGCCTTATTATCACCCCTAGCGGATAGCATAAGTCCCACCACACCTAATAATTTCAATCATTTTTACCTTTCAAGAATCAAGTACTGGATTCGAGATAATTTACACTTTCAATCTCAGCCACTTTACCTTGAAGATCATCTCTGAAAATACACATGATAAAGCCCAAAAATTGTCAAATAGCCTACATAGTATACACAGCTAACCTCGTACACATGCATAATTGAAGTGAACTTTCTTCTTTTCCTTTTTTTCCTAAAATACAAGTATTGCTGAGTTTTAAATGCACACCTACACGGTGTCTCATACCCTTTTATAAAAATTAATTGTCATTTTTTTTTGTAAACAATTAATTGTCATTTTAAATTAGATGACTTTTATTTTAGGTCTCTCTGCTTCTAATTATACAGATGAAAGAAAATATTAAAAATCATTAAATATATATTAAAACGATATAATTTTATTTAGAATAATATAAAATCATGTCCTTTAAAATAAAAAATATTTTCCCTTTTTTTTGTAACTAAATATTTTCCCTTTAAAATTTAAAAAAGAGGACTAAAAAAATAAATAGACAACCTTATAATTTTGAAGAAATGCTTATGATAAAATAAATAAATTTTCTCTCTTTCCACCAAACAGATCATGGAATTAAAACAACTGTTATTCAGTAATCTAGATCTATAAGCGAGCACAAATATCTAGAATTTTCACCACCTTTCATATATATATATATATATATATATATATATATATATATATATTATTAAGACATTTCTGTTTCAGAATATGGTTGTGGACTAGTGTCATCTCTATACATGTCCATGTATCATATATATTTGTCATCTTCTTACGTCATATATGTTTTTATCAATTAGGTAGAATAATTACTCCTTTTCAAAAAATATAACAACTCTTGTTGATAATTTTTACTAAATCTTCGTGAGTTTGATTCATGTTGATGCTCCTTCATAGGTCAATTACATGTAAGTACCACTGTAAGCACTTGCTGAAACATGTAAATAGAACAATTTTACCCCCTTTACTCTTGTCCCTTTTATGTAACCCTGCTCAATCATAATTTGAGGCTATATGATCCAAAGAGTTATCTACTCCTCTTATATAACTCAAAAACATTAACATATTGAATAATCTATGGACATTTATACTAGTAATTGACACTTCGGTATCATTCACAAAAATTTTAGAAAGCTAAATTTTCCATCCACATTAGACTCATCAGTATTTACAAATAATCTTGTTCAATCATTCACAAAAAATGTCGATGTTGATCAGGCTAATTATTAACGAAACAAGAACAATAGTGAAAATAAAAGTTAAAAATAGAAAGAATGCATGGTTACGTGACTTGTTGGTTATACAAACTCAAAGAAAATAAAAATGAATGGAGGTCAATCTCAGTAGAGAACAAATCTGGGAAGCCAAAGAATTAAATTTGAATCCCATTTACAACTACATAGACAACAAATAATTGGTGTTTTCAACTATATAGACAACAAATAATCCGAGTCAATCATTTGTGTAATAATCCGAGTCAATCATTTGTGTAGGATCATAAAGATCAAAGTCAGAATCAAAGTCCAAGTCCAAGTCTTCATTTAAGATTGAGCCTATTGAGCTTAAATTGGTTAGATGTGAAGCATAACTGCCATCCTGGCTTTGGTCAGCCAACCCCTGAAATGGCACAATATTACTTGTTTGCCTAGGACTAATCATCTCACCAGATGAAGAGGATATTTAAAAGGACTGACTTGCTGGGTTGCTTTAGACCTGATTCTTTTCAGTCGAAGTCTTTATTTCTGCAGCAATTAAAAAAACAAATAAAGTTCTATAAATGAAAAACTATGGTTTTGTGAAATTAAAGCAGAAAGGAAAAGAAAAAAATACCTGCAGATGGCTGGCCACATGCGCCCTAGTAAGATGCTTCTCAGCCTTCATCAATTGAAGAATTTTTCTAGGTACAACCTCTGCAATCAAAAGAACATACAAATGTGTCAGACTTCATTAACAATAATGCCATGACATCTACTCCAGTGCACTACAGATTAGGAAGAGTATTTGAGAAAGCATTCAAAATAATGTTGAACAAAAAAATACAGCAATTGGAAAAATACAGCAAACATATACTTTTGCAATACAAAAAAAAAAACCAGAGTTTTCACAGGAATGGAAAAAGGCATCATTGTTCCATTTTTGGCAGCGAATGGAAGACACAGTTGGGACCAATTGGGCAGCTTCCAGCTCTCATGAGACCAAATTAATCATGATCGAATTAAGGAAAATTTGAATTTTGATTTGTTCAGTTTTCGAGAGATGCCAAATAAGTATATTAGCTTACTCCAAGGAAAGGATTACTGAAATAGAGGAATACATGGGCAGTGGATTTGTTTGTTATTTGGAAATGCACACTGGTATTAACAACGGAGAAGCCATTTTTTATTTTGGTGCAGATTCCAATATTATGACAAAAATTATATATCCAAGTGGGGCTGAGACAGATGTTCGAAGAATTATGGTTGGATTCTAGGCAGTGGATGTGAAGACACTTGTGGAAATAAAGTTTGCAAAGAGAGGTGATGGAACTAGTTTTCACATTGTAATATTATTAGGATTTGATTGCTATTTCTACACAAAAATAAAATAAAAGTATTGCTAAAATAAAGCAGAAACATCAATTGATTGACCAATTGTAGCAATTAATAACAATTAAGATAACAACTACTTTGCATTGTAGAGAAAGAGTGAATAACTTACTGTCAACACCCAAGTCATTAACAGCGGCCACAAAACACCGACCGATGTAGCTCTTCGGTCCAAACACTTGACTTGATAAAAAGCGCGCGCGTGGTCAAGTGTCCAAAGCACATTACATTGATTTGCATTGGAGAGGGCCACACTTGACTTGACAATCAGACACTACACTACACTGAGTAAAAGCAATGCAATGAATGGACTTGGGTCGGGTGTTATTTTCAGCAGCATCATCTTTGTTTTGTTTTGTTTTGGCCCAATCCAATCCAAATATCCAATCCATCTTTGTTTTGTCGCTTACATACATCGAGGAGGGAGGGATTTCTTAATTCTAAATAAATAAATGTTAATTAAAATGCTAATTAATATATCTGATTCTATATCCTATACTATACTACCGTAGAAGGAGAGGAGGGGGAATAAATTATTATTATTAACTACTCAATGAAAGAATTAAATTATAGAACAGTTTCGGATCTTAAAAAAATTATTTAGAAAGTATCTCATAGACTTTCTTTTACATAGAGGGCCTATAAACTTATAGGCCGACCTATTTTATATTATTTATTTTAAATTAAATAAATAAATATTTTAATGGTTTTGAATAATAAAATTATATTATTTTAATTATTTTCTTTAATTAGTGAACGTCTTGTAGGCTTAAACAGGCTAACAAGTCTATGTCAAGACTTTTGTTTTTTAAATATACGTCATGCTAAATTTATAATTTGGGCGTGCACAAGCTAACGAATCTGGCCATGCCTAAAGTATTTTACATGTGTCTGACCTATTTAAGCTAAAGTCTATCTCTATCTAGCCTATTTACACCCCCTACTTTTAACAATGGTTTTTCGTTGTTGATTAAATGTGAGTACTATAAACATGCTTTTAACGTTGGTTGGCCCGCCCCGTCCCGCCACCAACCCGCCAAAAACGGGACAGGGCGGGTTGACCCGCCATTAAATATGGGTGTGAAAAATGAACTCACCCCGTTTTATGGTGGGTTTGCGGGTCAACCCACCAACCCGTCAATTAAAAAAATAAATAATTAAAATTTAAAAATAAATTATATATTATTAATTTTTCTAATATTATTTTATTTTATTTCACACTTCTTTTAATTTTTCTCAATCTCAATCTTAAATGTATACTAATATTTGTCAAAACATTCTTTAGGAACTCATTCGTCTCCATATAAAGATAACATTTGTCAAAAATAAAATTGTTATTCTTTATTTTTTCTAAGTACTAATGTAAACAAAAAATTGGATATCACCAAAATTTAATGACAAATGAAATACTACTTAATTGTAAAATATATATATATATATATATATATATATAACCCAACGGTTCAACCCGTTTTGACCCACTTCTAGGCGGGGCGGGTTGAAGTGGGTTGGTGGGTTGAAAATCTCAACCCAATTCGTCCCGTTTTGGCGGGTTGACCCGCCGGGCAGTGGCGGAGCCACGTTGTGGCCTACAGTTGCCTTGGCACTGGCTTATTTAGCCACGTTCATTTAGCTACATTTGAAAAGTAGCAAATTCTGTTCAATTTTTTTGAAAATTAGCCACGTTTTGGTCGTAGCCAAAGAACCGTAGCTATTTGGGCACTAGCTGAATTTTTTGGCACTTGCTAACATGTCATGCTGGCTCCGCCACTGCCGTCGTGCTCAACCTATATTGTCACCCCTAAATTTACATATAAAGTAGAGTCATCAAAACAAGCTATCTCTTCCTGTTAGGCCCTAGCTCGCACGAGTTAAGGCAAAAAATCCTACAAATAAAAAAGCCTGCATGAGCCAAAAACTTATATAATCCCACGAGATAGGGCCTGTCCACGAGCCAAAATTTCATATAAGTCAATCATTTGTCATTAATTAAAATTGTGACAGTAGCAAACAGGCATCACCAAAACCTTATCTGAAATTTCCATCCCTGATCCATCTACCGCTCCCAACTTCTACACTATATAATCAACTATAATGGAAAGAACAAAAAATCTTTACGTAATCCTCCAAGACAAGCAATCAATGAGATAAAATAAACCATGTTGTCATATAATTGAATGGAAATTGATTTCTCCGGAGAAACTATTCCCCTATTACAGACTCATAAAAATGTCTCATCCATCTTTTTTCTTTAATATAATGAGTCCCGTATATTTAATGGGTATGCAGAAAAGGAATAATTTCTTCTGCAACATGAGAAACTAGGAAAACTATTGCCACTTTGTTATTCCTCACTTTAACACAAATTCGTTACATTAATTATGCATTTGCTACTTTAGAGTAATAACCAACAAAATAGCTTTAGGCTTCTTTTCAATGGTATGAGATTCACCATTATTGCCTTTATTTTATTTAGCTGTTGATTTCATTAGCAATTTTCGTCTAGCATCTTTCCTTTGTCATTATTTTCTATCATCCCACCATAGCGGAATGTGGTTGACCCAATTCGCAATTCAACATATAGCTATGAGTTATGAAAGTGCTTGATGAAGTTGAGGTGAAAGTAAAGGATGGGGACAGTGAATTCAGAAAATATCTATGTCCTTTGCAAAATCTGCATCATCGAAATTCAAAACTTAGATAGAAATATAAACCATCCAAATGGAAAAATAAAAGGACGTTTGAAAAATAAACACAAAAAATGAGAAAGATCATGTGGCAGATAGTAGGGGTGTTAACGGGCCGAGCCGAGCCGAGCTTTGATCTTAACGGGCCAAGCCTGTATTTAAACGTGTCAGACTGGCCTTAGCCTGTTACCTGTTACGAATATAATATTAGCCTGTGGCCTGATTCGTTTACAAAAAATAAAAGCCTGTCTCAAGCCTGTGGCTTGTTTATTTATTAAAAATAAAAACCTTACATTCCAATTTGTAGCCGTATTCAGCCCATTAATCATGCACTGATATGTATTTTTTTGTAAGAAAATAATAGTTGTTTCTTTTATAATAAAAAAACATTAATATTAAAAAATCAAAATAACAACATCACCTTTACTTTATTTTATGTTGCTTTTCCTTAATTTTCTTCCACATTCTAGATTTTTTACATTAAATTTTCTTCCACATTTCTTAATATTCTAGATTTTTTACACTAGGTTTGAACCCCACCAATAAATTTTCTTCCACATTTTACATTAATTTTTCTTCCACGGTAGCCGCCATAAGCATCATTATAAGCCGTGGAATCCGCATGGCTTATAAAAATAGATGATGAACATGACTTAGATCGGGGAGAAGAGATAGAGCATAGACAGAAAACTGAGAAAAGGATGTTGAAATGATTAATATAAAAATATAAAAAATAAATAAATTTAATGTATATGGGCCAGCCTCCAAGGCTTCAAGGCCGGGCTTGGCTATGAAAGCCTGAGGCCTTTTAAATAAAAAAGCTTTTGCATGAGTATAAGTTTGGGCTTAATAATAAAAAAAGACGAGCCGAGCCGAAACGGGCCGGGCCTAAGGCCCCTGATAGGCCCTTGGCCTTATTATCACCCCTAGCGGATAGCATAAGTCCCACCACACCTAATAATTTCAATCATTTTTACCTTTCAAGAATCAAGTACTGGATTCGAGATAATTTACACTTTCAATCTCAGCCACTTTACCTTGAAGATCATCTCTGAAAATACACATGATAAAGCCCCAAAATGGTCAAATAGCCTACATAGTATACACAGCTAACCTCGTACACATGCATAATTGAAGTGAACTTTCTTCTTTTCCTTTTTTTTCCTAAAATACAAGTATTGCTGAGTTTTAAATGCACACCTACACGGTGTCTCATACCCTTTTATAAAATTTACACATTTTAAATTGGAAAAATTAATTGTCATTTTTTTTTGTAAACAATTAATTGTCATTTTAAATTAGATGACTTTTATTTTAGGTCTCTCTGCTTCTAATTATACAGAGGAAAGAAAATATTAAAAATCATTAAATATATATTAAACCGATATAATTTTATTTAGAATAATATAAAATCATGTCCTTTAAAATAAAAAATATTTTCCCTTTTTTTTTTGTAACTAAATATTTTCCCTTTAAAATTTAAAAAAGAGGACTAAAAAAATAAATAGACAACCTTATAATTTTGAAGAAATGCTTATGATAAAATAAATAAATTTTCTCTCTTTCCACCAAACAGATCATGGATTTAAAACAACAGTTATTCAGTAATCTAGATCTATAAGCGAGCACAAATGCATTTGAATTTTGATTTGTTCAGTTTTCGAGAGATGCCAAATAAGTATATTAGCTTACTCCAAGGAAAGGATTACTGACAATAAGGAATACATGGGCACACTGGTATTAACAACGGAGAAGCCATTTTTTATTTTGGTGCAGATTCCAATATTATGACAGAAATTATATATCCAAGTGGGGCTGAGACAGATGTTCGAAGAATTATGGTTGGATTCTGGGCAGTGGATGTGAAGACACTTGTGGAAATAAAGTTTGCAAAGAGAGGTGATGGAACTAGTTTTCACATTGTAATATTATTAGGATTTGATTGCTATTTCTACACAAAAATATAATAAAAGTATTGCTAAAATAAAGCAGAAACATCAATTGATTGACCAATTGTAGCAATTAATAACAATTAAGATAACAACTACTTTGCATTGTAGAGAAAGAGTGAATAACTTACTGTCAACACCCAAGTCATTAACAGCGGCCACAAAACACCGACCGATGTAGCTCTTCGGTCCAAACAACCCGAGACTGCTTTTGGGTTGATCGGTCCTCTTGGTTAAGACCTTTCTCAAGTTCTACATGAACTTCATCCTCATCTTCTTCCATCTTCTCAGCTTTTTCATCATCTTTATCCTCATCTTCTTCCATCTTCTCAGCTTCATCCTCATCTTCATCTTCTTCTGTAACAGCCCGTTGTACACCGGTATTGTTAACATTAATTATGATATTAAGCGCAGTTACAATCACAGCAGTTCATTTATAAAAATGCGAATAAACTTTTTCCGATTATTACGCGAGCATTTAAAACATAAAAAGCGTAATAATTAAAAGCTGTGACCGTAACTGTAAACTCTTGCGGAAGACTTATTTAAACTATTTTTATAACTCACATTACTTATTATAAGATACTAAGGAGTTCCCATAAACTCACTCAGCCAATTTCCAAACTTTACGTTTTTACCTATTCGGACATGTTTCACTCTTAATTTTTCTGCGACCACACCGTTCGCAATCAAACTTTCTTCTCGGATTAGATCTTTGTCTTACTTAATTCCCTTTTTAACAAGCTATCATATGCTCAATTCGGAGCTCATTTGCTCCGGTTATCGCCGTTTGAAGTTGGATCAGCGAATAGCCAAACAACCCCAAAAACAGCTCCAAACCACTCACCTTACTCGAATTACTGCACTCAATCCATTCAACCATTTGCTCTCAAATTTTTATCCTACAAACTAGACATCTCAAACTTCATTTTGACATATCATACGCTTAATTTGACTGAGAAACGAAGCGGGAATTAATTTCCCAAATCCGGTCCAGAATCTGCCTCAGGTGCAGGGGCACATGAGCAGTCCGTGTTTGTCTATTTTTTTCAGGCCGAAGATCAACCCATAATTTCCTCAAATTTTGACACAAGGTAGAGGACATCTCAACCTTCAAAATGGCGTATGGCACGTCCCTATTGGACCTCTATGGAGGGAGATATGCTCTCCCGAAGTCCGCCTAAAATCTGCCAATTCTACAGAAATTTCGCCAGAGTTTCCTTTGTTTTTCCAATAATCCCAAAATTGTAAACGATCATTTAAACCTCAAATGTACCTAATAAACACATGATAATACAGTAATAATCCAATGGGTGGCACACACAAGGACCAACAACGCCTTGGGGCACTTACAACCCAATCCAGTTTATAGTTATTACACAGTTTATACAATAGAGCTCACATTATATTTCTTACTTGTTTCAATCACATAGGTCCCATTCACATGTAGTTTCACAATATAATCATGTAATCATAACTCTAACATAGGCCTAAAATCCTTCCATCTTGGTACATCATGCCTCTCTTACATTTACAACATACACTTAAATATTACAACTTACGACTTTAACTTCAAATTGCCTTTTACAATATTACAACACCAATTACAAATTTAGACATAAATTTAAATGATACAAACTGCTAGACCTAGGCATGCCAACATGAACAATATGCCAAATACTGAAAATGTTCCTCTATCACCCTGCGGGCCTCTTGCCCGCTGCTCCAACGCTACAGGTACATCCTGAAATAAATGCCCCGAGACGGGGAGATATAGAAAATATGGTTCACTTCGATGCACGAATAAAAATATATCTCAGTAACCAACGCCCTGGGAGGTTCTGTTCCAGAACCACAATACCCCAACCCAAAATTCTTTCCAGTGTGCTTCGATTACACACTATGCATATCAATCCAGAAGTCCGAAAAAAGGCTAATAAAACTGTCTACTGGCCAGAGACTCGGTACCGCAGTACCCATAGCAATAATGCATGCATGCTCATGTGTTCTATACTATTCATACACACTTCCTACCGTTGCCATCAACTGGCAAGGTGGAACAGAAAAGGGGAACAAGCCCCAGTACCAAGAGGTTACCTTAAGTAATTTCCTCACTAGCTCCGCAGCAGCTTATCCCACAACTTGGTATACAGCGGAATGCCTACACAGAGGACATTCCCAATCTCTTATAATTCAAACAATGCATGCTAATTTACAATTATACATGCCTTGAACTAAATACATACCTCAATCCACTTGGTCCAAGACCAAGGGTAACTCCCAGATTCAAGTTTCGGGGTTCAAGTCAACGTACGGCAACCTATACAATTACGTACATCCATCAGTACGCGTCAAATAAATTTTCTTTCTCATTTTGTTACGCCTCATTAGGTTGTCAATAGGCCAATTCAAGTGCCGGTTCGTCATTTTCGCGTCGGATTACATCAGAACGCGAAAACCGCAAAATCCCCCCTTTTCTCCTTGGAGGTTCGGCCATATAGGTGTTATTTGGGGATTTATTTTTCTAAATTTTCTTTCTCATTTTATAACACTTCCTTAGGTTGCTTAGAGGCTAGTTCAATCATCGTTTTTCCGTTTTATGACATTTACGCATCGTTTTGCGAAATATTTCACTTTAGGCTCATTTAGGTCTCTAAACACAATTCATTTTTTCCCATTGATTCAAACACTTTCCAACCACAACACAACCCATCTAAGCACTATATAACTACACAAATCATCATCCAATTCATTTTTCAACATCAATTTCTCAATTTTTCCTCAAAGGTTCGAATTTTACCCTATGACATTCCAAGGAATTTCCATTCAATTTTAATCACTCCAACCTTCACACAACCTATTATATCATCATACCATCATGCCACAATTCATCATACAAAGTCTCAACACCAAAATTCAAAAGTCCAAAGTCATGATCATCAATTTTTCTAAGTTAAAAATCCATATTTTTCACCAATAATTTTCATGGCATTTCTAGCTCTAACACATCATTCTAAGACATTATCATCTAATACACATTTTTCAATTGAGCTCTCTAACATCACCAATCACGAAATCAAGGTGTAGGGTTCATGAAAATAAACTACAATCAAACCATGTAAATGGGATGGAAATATACTCACAACCAAGGCTTGATGCTACCCCAAGACTCCTCCAAACAATGGAAGCTCAAATGACTCCATGAACCTCAAATTTCTCCAAAAATTCGCAGCTGTAAATGGGCAATAACTCACCAAAGAGAGGGTTTCAAGGGAAACTAATCGGTGGAACGGGTTCGGATGATGATTTCCATCGAATTTCAAGACAAGAATCGATGGATTCGGTGGAGAAACGACCAAGTTATGGTGAATTGAAAATTTTGCACAAAGATGGTGGTGGAGGGGCTGTCATGCGTGAAGAAGAAGGGAAGGAGAGAGAGAAGATCGTGAGTTGTGAGGAAAAGTGAGGTGATTTAAGTGGATTTGAGTGGGATGGGTCCCACACGCGATTTAACTTTAATCCAATCATCAATTTCAACTACAAATCCATAATCTACGTATTTTTCTGGTTCATGACATATTTTTGTTTCCTAAAAATACTGATAAAATTTTCACGCTTATCGGTACAATTATACCGCAGTATTTTTACACCGGAAAATCACTATTCATCAATTTTTCCCAAAATGACTCAATTCCATCAAATTTCATCAAAATCATATTTCCTAACTCAACAAACCATTTATAACTCATATTTGAAACCTAGAGCTCAAAATTCAACTGGCACGTTTTACGGTGCAATCGTAACGCGGTATTTTTATCACCTATTGATGTTTTTCATCTCCTTTTTATGATACTATTATCCTCGTCTCTCATGGTTCTGTGACATTTTAATTCACAATACTTTAAACTTTCTTTGGTTTACCGTTTCCCTTTCGCTGATTTGTAGGTAATAATATAACAATATTACGGATTTGTCAGTATCAATTTACCTCATTTCCCTTTCCGCTCGAGCTCTTGCTGTCCTCAGGGCCCCAGATGTAATGACCCACCGATCAGAGAATCCACCCATATAATCCATGCAGTAATGATAAACTACCACCTGTTGACTGTGTTCTATTAGTATTCCCAACGTTTCTTATTTGTGCACTTATGTAGACCAACTCAACTATAATAGCAGTCTCATCACTGCGGGATACTTCCTCATCTCATATCACTCATATAACATAATAATAGTCTCCGGGAACATAATCCGCACGGAGATGGCTACACACTCCGGGCACATATAATCATAGTAATAGTGGTATAATATACACCTGTTATATATATAAGTCAATTCATTTTACTTTCTCATTTCATTCTTCTCACTGATAGTTTACATGTAAGTCACTATTATAATAATTCACATTCTCTTCGTAATTTCGTACACATTTCTTAACTCTCAATAGTTCCTTCTGTCATGTTACTGTTTAAATCCATGGTCCATTATCTCTTCCTAGCTTATTCTTCTCACAGATTGTTTTCTCTTTTACTTTGACTATTCACTTGGCATAGTTCATAACATAATCTCTATTCCGTGAATCCAGAATTTTCTCAAAATTCTGTACACATCTCACATATACTTCCCATCACACAGGGATCTTCTACATATTCGTCCTATCACAGAGGACTAATTTCACCTCAATCCGTGCACTGGAAAATTATATCAATCCTTGCACTAACACTTATACCTCAATTCATTAACTAATCTTATCATTTTTGTTTTGACATTACACATTAGCTCTTTTGCTAAACACCTAATTCCACACTTTATTGTAACTTAGTTCATACACTACTCACATGATTTCCCATCAGGTTGTACATTAGCTCATTCTCTAATCATACAATCTCTTCAGATACTTCCCATCATCGGGGATTTCATTCGGCCTCATTGTCCTTTTACAAAAATTTAATAATTTACCTCAGCACGGATAATTAGGCGCTCAGGCCATCACAAGGTGTACATACCTATATATGTATACTGGCACTTAGACCATCACTGGATTATCATCCGTTTATTCATCAGAATAGGTATACTGGCCATCAGGCCATTAGGTATTATTCACAATGCATTACAACATCCACTAGTAATTAGGCCATTTAAATTACGATATTCATTCTTTGAGATTTCCAAGAGACCTACATCATGGATCAATCCTCTTATGCTTCATAACACCTGAATCTCTACATAGTAGCCATTTCCAAGGAGAATTTCACACATTAACGCACACCTATAATTATATTTGTTTCCTTCATGGCATATCGGTCAAGCTAGACCATTATTCCATTACGGACAATCATACTCTCAATGAACCTTGTTCAATGCCATCCATGGCGATTCTCTCAATTTCTTCCTTCTACTCGTAATACATAATTATTTCGTCTCACCAATGCTTACTCAACACTAACTCCTTATGGATTTAAATCCCATGTTTCAATATCTCTCACATTACCAATTGACCAGCATTATAATTTCAAGTGGTCAAATCCCATAGGATTAATCATCAATTATTCTATTTATTTTTCCACATGAACCATCTCAATTTGTTTAAGTGTACATCCTCAATCAGGGACTTATAACTTCTAATCAGACATAGAATATTCACACTCATACCTGAGCATACCTGTTCACCATTTTCAACAATCCAACAGGTTCTAAACCTCTCACCTTGATGAAGTCTATTCACCAAGCCCACTTGTACATACTATACTACACATTTATTTGGAAGTTTAACCAATGCCATCTTCATACTATAGACTCATCTTAATTATATATATTTATTATTCGTAGTATTACAAGGTTCACCCATGCAATACCGTACATATCATAGGTTTGTTTACAACTTTCACTTATAATCCAGCTTTATAATTTCATCTACAAGGTCAGACAAAACATTTAAGTCTGTTTCCCTTAAGTCCTATAATATTCATGTTTTACTTACTGCCATCTCTTGTCCATGGAGCAGTCAATACTGCAGCCACAACATCAGGCTAAGGACTTACATTCGGTGCTCCAAGGTTGCCACGCAGGCTTCTTACGATGACTACGCATGTAACACAAAGGAATGGGTTGATCAGACCCACACTAAGGAATCACATATGCAGTAATCGATAAGAATCTACATACAACTATGCAACACACAACACAACTATATATACATTATCAGAGTTCCCTAACAAAACTGCTCTGATACCATAAAATGTAACAGCCCGTTGTACACCGGTATTGTTAACATTAATTATGATATTAAGCGCAGTTACAATCACAGCAGTTCATTTATAAAAATGCGAATAAACTTTTTTCGATTATTACGCGAGCATTTAAAACATAAAAAGCGTAATAATTAAAAGCTGTGACCGTAACTGTAAACTCTTGCGGAAGACTTATTTAAACTATTTTTATAACTCACATTACTTATTATAAGATACTAAGGAGTTCCCATAAACTCACTCAGCCAATTTCCAAACTTTACGTTTTTACCTATTCGGACATGTTTCACTCTTAATTTTTCTGCGACCACACCGTTCGTAATCAAACTTTCTTCTCGGATTAGATCTTTGTCTTACTTAATTCCCTTTTTAACAAGCTATCATATGCTCAATTCGGAGCTCATTTGCTCCGGTTATCGCCGTTTGAAGTTGGATCAGCGAATAGCCAAACAACCCCAAAAACAGCTCCAAACCACTCACCTTACTCGAATTACTGCACTCAATCCATTCAACCATTTGCTCTCAAATTTTTATCCTACAAACTAGACATCTCAAAATTCATTTTGACATATCATACGCTTAATTTGACTGAGAAACGAAGCGGGAATTAATTTCCCAAATCCGGTCCAGAATCTGCCTCAGGTGCAAGGGCACATGAGCAGTCCGTGTTTGTCTATTTTTTTCAGGCCGAAGATCAACCCAGAATTTCCTCAAATTTTGACATAAGGTAGAGTACATCTCAACCTTCAAAATGGCGTATGGCACGTGTAACAGCCCGTTGTACACCGGTATTGTTAACATTAATTATGATATTAAGCGCAGTTACAATCACAGCAGTTCATTTATAAAAATGCGAATAAACTTTTTCCGATTATTACGCGAGCATTTAAAACATAAAAAGGCGTAATAATTAAAAGCTGTGACCGCAACTATAAACTCTTGCGGAAGACTTATTTAAACTATTTTTATAACTCACATTACTTATTATAAGTTACTAAGGAGTTCCCATAAACTCACTTAGCCAAATTCCAAACTTTACGTTTTTACCTATTCGGACATGTTTCACTCTTAATTTTTCTGCGACCACACCGTTCGCAACCAAACCTTCTTCTCTGATTAGATCTTTGTCTTACTTAATTCCCTTTTTAACAAGCTATCATATGCTCAATTCGGAGCTCATTTGCTCCGGTTATCGCCGTTTGAAGTTGGATAAGCAAATAGCTAACCAACCCCAAAAACAGCCCAAACCACTCACATTACTCGAATTACTTCACTCAATTCACGAATCCATTTTCTCTCAAATTTTTATCCTACAAACTAGACATCTAAAACTTCATTTTGATATATCACACTCTTAATTTGACTGAGAAACGAAGCGGGAATTAATTTCCTAAATCAGGTCCGGAACTGCCTCAGATGCAGTGGCACATGAGCAGTCCGCGTTTCTCTATTTTTTTCAGGCCTAAGATCAACCCAGAATTTTCTCAAATTTTGGCACAAGGTAGAGGACATCGCAACCTACAAAATGGCGTATGGCACGTCCCTATTGGACCTCTATGGAGGGATATATGCTCTCCCGAAGTTCGCCTAAAATCTGCCAATTCTACAGAAATTTCGCCAGAGTTTCCTTTGTTTTTCCAATAATCCCAAAATTGTAAACGATCATTTAAACCTCAAATGTACCTAATAAACACATGATAATACAGTAATAATCCAATGGGTGGCACACACAAGGACCAACAACTCCTTGGGGCACTTACAACCCAATCCAGTTTATAGTTATTACACAGTTTATACAATAGAGCTCACATTATATTTCTTACTTGTTTCAATCACATAGGTCTCATTCACATGTAGTTTCACAATATAATCATGTAATCATAACTCTAACATAGGCTTAAAATCCTTCCATCTTGGTACATCATGCCTCTCTTACATTTACAACACACACTTAAATATTACAACTTACGACTTTAACTTCAAATTGCCTTTTACAATATTACAACACCAATTACAAATTTAGACATAAATTTAAATGATACAAACTGCTAGACCTAGGCATGCCAACATGAACAATATGCCAAATACTGAAAATGTTCCTCTATCACCCTGCGGGCCTCTTGCCCGCTGCTCCAACGCTACAGGTACATCCTGAAATAAATGCCCCGAGACGGGGTGAGATATACGAATATATCTCAGTAACCAAGAGGTTCTGGAGAAAACTCCACCCAATGGTTCACTTCGATGCATATCAATAGAATAAAACAACCACTTTGAAAACGGGATATAGCAAGGGATTTAGAGAAATGGGGAATATAAAGAAACAAACTACGACGATACGGGATGGTAACCCCAATTCCACGTACGCCCTGGGCATATATAAGCCTATGGGTATCATCCAAGGTGTGTTCACAGAAACCACAACCATGATGCCCAAACCAACCAAAACGCCAAAGACATTCCTAGTGTGCTCCTACCCGGATCACACACCACGACACGCAGTCAACTGGAACTCCCTCCTGGAGACCTATCCAGCGGAAGTCCGAAAATGCCCGAAGGCTAATAAAACTGTCTACTGGCCAGAGACTCGGTACCGCAGTACCCATAGCAATAATGCATGCATGCTCATGTGTTCTATACTATTCATACACACTTCCTACCGTTGCCATCAACTGACAAGGTGGGACAAAAAAGGGGAACAAGCCCCAGTACCAAGAGGTTACCTTAAGTAATTTCCTCACTAGCTCCGCAGCATCTTATCCCATAACTTGGTATACAGCGGAATGCCTACACAGAGGACATTCCCAATCTCTTATAATTCAAACAATGCATGCTAATTTACAATTATACATGCCTTGAACTAAATACATACCTCAATCCACTTGGTCCAAGACCAAGTGTAACTCCCAGATTCAAGTTTCGGGGTTCAAGTCAACGTACGGCAACCTATACAATTACGTACATCCATCAGTACGCGTCAAATATTATCGAAACGCAAAATCACAAAAATCCTCCCCATCCTCCCTTGATGGTTCGGCCATTCAAGTGTAAATTTGAGATTTATTTTCTAAATTTTCTTTCTCATTTTGTTACGCCTCATTAGGTTGTCAATAGGCCAATTCAAGTGCCGGTTCGTCATTTTCGCGTCGGATTACATCAGAACGCGAAAACCGCAAAATCCCCCCTTTTCTCCTTGGAGGTTCGGCCATATAGGTGTTATTTGGGGATTTATTTTTCTAAATTTTCTTTCTCATTTTATAACACTTCCTTAGGTTGCTTAGAGGCTAGTTCAATCGTCGTTTTTCCGTTTTATGACATTTACGCATCGTTTTGCGAAATATTTCACTTTAGGCTCATTTAGGTCTCTAAACACAATTCATTTTTTCCCATTGATTCAAACACTTCCCAACCACAACACAACCCATCTAAGCACTATATAACTACACAAATCATCATCCAATTCATTTTTCAACATCAATTTCTCAATTTTTCCTCAAAGGTTCGAATTTTACCCTATGACATTCCAAGGAATTTCCATTCAATTTTAATCACTCCAACCTTCACACAACCTATTATATCATCATACCATCATGCCACAATTCATCATACAAAGTCTCAACACCAAAATTCAAAAGTCCAAAGTCATGATCATCAATTTTTCTAAGTTAAAAATCCATATTTTTCACCAATAATTTTCATGGCATTTCTAGCTCTAACACATCATTCTAAGACATTATCATCTAATACACATTTTTCAATTGAGCTCTCTAACATCACCAATCACGAAATCAAGGTGTAGGGTTCATGAAAATAAACTACAATCAAACCATGTAAATGGGATGGAAATATACTCACAACCAAGGCTTGATGCTACCCCAAGACTCCTCCAAACAATGGAAGCTCAAATGACTCCATGAACCTCAAATTTCTCCAAACATTCGCAGCTGTAAATGGGCAATAACTCACCAAAGAGAGGGTTTCAAGGGAAACTAATCGGTGGAACGGGTTCGGATGATGATTTCCATCGAATTTCAAGACAAGAATCGATGGATTCGGTGGAGAAACGACCAAGTTATGGTGCATTGAAAATTTTGCACAAAGATGGTGGTGGAGGGGCTGTCATGCGTGAAGAAGAAGGGAAGGAGAGAGAGAAGATCGTGAGTTGTGAGGAAAAGTGAGGTGATTTAAGTGGATTTGAGTGGGATGGGTCCCACACGCGATTTAACTTTAATCCAATCATCAATTTCAACTACAAATCCATAATCTACGTATTTTTCTGGTTCATGACATATTTTTGTTTCCTAAAAATACTGATAAAATTTTCACGCTTATCGGTACAATTATACCGCAGTATTTTTACACCGGAAAATCGCTATTCATCAATTTTTCCCAAAATGACTCAATTCCATCAAATTTCATCAAAATCATATTTCCTAACTCAACAAACCATTTATAACTCATATTTGAAACCTAGAGCTCAAAATTCAACTGGCACGTTTTACGGTGCAATCGTAACGCGGTATTTTTACCCGCGAAAAACACTATTCACTGATTTTTCTGAAACTTGCCTATCCACTCAATTTTTCGTTCTGAACCCATTTCCAGGGTTATTTTTACCATCTGAGACCTTCTACTCAATTTTTATCTTCCTAGGGTTGCGTGTTGGCTAATTACCGTTTTGCCCTTTCTTTGTATTTTGGCATAATCTTTAGGATTTTCACTAATCCATCACTTGATTGCTCACTTAATATTTTAATTACTTGATTTAAAATTGTGAGGTGTTATATCTTCCATCTTCTCAGCTTCATCCTCATTTTCATCCTCATCTTCTTTCATCTTCTCAGCTTTTTCATCATCTTCATCTTCTTCCATCTCCTCATCATCTTCCATCTTTTCAGCTTTTTCATCATCTTCAACATGATGAAAAACCAACATGTTATCATTCCAATCGAAACAACATCTAAATATTGCGGAAAAAAAAACGAAAGAAAGAAAGAAAGAACCATTAATATTTAAAAAATAAATAAAATGGAAAACCCACATATCTAAATATATCCAATGTTAGTTTTGTTAAATAAAACACCAACTGAAAAAACTAACAAACTCAACTAGAAAAAATCAAAAAACAAAAAAACCAGTTAATAGTCCAGTAATAAGATGTCTGGGCAGACAGAAACAAAAGCACACAATCGAACATCCACTGTATTATCAAGAAAAAAAAGAAACGAAATCGCAAGAAAAGAAAAGCAAGAACATAATGGAAAAGCCACACCCTCAATATTGCCAGAATAATAAAGAAAAAGAAAGAAAGAAACATATATTTCATATGGTATTGACAAAAGACAAGCCACACCCTCAATCTCTATTTTCAAGAAAAAAAAAGGAAAGGAAAGAACACAGTCAAATATCAGCAAGAAACCCACATACTCAATCTTTTCAAGCAAGAAATATCAGCATATAATCAAACATTTTCAAGAAAAAAAGAAAAGAAAAGAAAAGAAAGGGCAGAAGTACCATACCTAGGTATTGACACCTTTGTAGGAGTGTTACCAAACAATACAGGCTGGTTGGGTCATCATCTCCCATTGCATCCCATCTCCCATTGCATCCCATCTCCCATATTCATCCTCATCTTCTTCCATCATCTCAGCTTCATCCTCATCTTCGTCCTCTTCCATCTTCTCATCTTCATCCTCATCTACTTGCATCCCATCTCCCATTGCATCCCATCTCCCATATTCATCCCCATCTTCTTCCATCATCTCAGCTTCATCCTCATCTTCATCCTCTTCCATCTTCTCAGCTTCATCCTCCTCTACTTGCATCCCATCTCCCATATTCATCCTCATCTTCTTCCATCATCTCAGCTTCATCCTCATCTTCATCTTCTTCCATCTTCTCAGCTTTTTCATCATCTTCAACATGATGAAAAACCAACATGTTATCATTCCAATCGAAACCATAGATATTTAAAAAATAAATAAAATAGAAAACCCACATATCTAAATATATCCAATGTTAGTTTTGTTAAATAAAACACCAACTGAAAAAATTAACAAACTCAACTAGACAAAATCAAATTTACAAAATTAAAAAACAAAAAAACCAGTTAATAGTCCACTAATATGATGTCTGGGCAGACAGAAACAAAAGCATACAATCGAACATCCACAGTTATCAAGAAAAAAAAAGAAACGAAATCAAAAGAAAAGAAAAGCAAGAACATAATGGAAAAGCCACACCCTCAATATTGCCAGAATAATAAAGAAAAAGAAAGAAAGAAACATATATTTCATATGGTATTGACAAGCAACTTTTGACAAGCCACACCCTCAATCTTCTATTTTCAAGAAAAAAAAGAAACATACTGTATTTTCAAGAAAAGAAAAAAGAAAAGAAAAACGAAATCAAAAGAAAAGAAAAGCAAGAACATAATGGAAAAGCCACACCCTCAATATTGCCAGAATAATAAAGAAAAAGAAAGAAAGAAACATATATATTTCGTATGGTATTGACAAGCAACTGTTGACAAGCCACACCCTCAATCTTCTATTTTAAAGAAAAAAAGAAGAAACATACTGTATTTTCAAGAAAAGAAAAAAGAAAAGAAAAACAAAATCAAAAGAAAAGAAAAGCAAGAACATAATGGAAAAGCCACACCCTCAATATTGCCAGAATAATAAAGAAAAAGAAAGAAAGAAACATATATTTCATATGGTATTGACAAGCAACTGTTGACAAGCCACACCCTCAATCTTCTATTTTCAAGAAAAAAAAAGAAACATACTGTATTTTCAAGAAAAGAAAAAAAACACAGTCGAATATCAGCAAGAAATATCAGCAAGAAACCCACATACTCAATCTTTTCAAGCAAGAAATATCAGCACATAATCAAACATTTTCAAGAAAAAAAGAAAAGAAAAGAGAAGAAAAGAAAGGGCAGAAGTAACATACCTAGGTATTGACACCTTTGTAGGAGTGTTGCCAAACAATACAGGCTGGTTGGGTCATCATCTACTTGCATCCCATCTCCCATATTAACCAATTCCATTGTCTTGATAAAACAATCCAAGAACAAGAGAAAGAAACAAGCAAGAACAAGAGAAAGAACTAGGAAACCCAAAGAAACCAAGAAAACTTTAAGAAGGAGTGAAAACAGAGAAAGAAACCCTAAGAAAACCTTAAGAAAACAGAGAAAGAAACCCTAAGAAAACCTTAAGAAGAGTGAAAAGAGAGAAAGAAAATTTTTAATTTATATTTTTTGGCGGCAAAACTATGATGACCGTTGTATTCTCTTAACTCTTAACTCGTAAGTTATTTCCGTCCCTCTGAAGTTCGAATTTAGCTACTCTTAAAATTTATTATATTTACTAATTTATATTAGCTAATGTATATACATATTAAAAAATATATGTGTGGATGGACAGCTGAGAAATATATATTCTAATTTTAAGGAACTAAAATTCATTTTAATTATTAAAAATATGAGACATGATTGGGTTGAGAAAAAATTCATCACAATATATATATATATATATAATTCATTATAGTTTGACTAATTACTTTGATTAATTTAATAAAAAAAACCCGCGATTCACACTAAAATAAATATAATCATAATAATATTTATTAAAAAATTGGCTTTACTAAATGCTAACATCTTTTAAACAAGAGTAACAGAAGAAAGCTTGAGAAGAAGCATTTACAAAGACCTTGATCTAGATGACTTTAAAGAAACTTTGGTTATTGATACCACCATTTAGAAAAAATTCAACAGACGCTTAAACGAGGATTAAAATGCAATGAACATTATTTACCGCCCCCCCCCCCCCCCCAAAAAAAAAAACAGAAATGCAAAGAAGATTGAGAGAAGACAATCTTAGAGTTCTATTGGTTGTGTCCCCACAATCACAACATAATACAGAATGAAGAAGAGGTACTTACTTACCAGAGAGGTGACTACTTCAGTTGTTTGATGAAATACTTCTGAGGGATCTACACCACAGAACACTGGCAGGACCTTGGTATATTTGGTTCTGCTCCGCTCCATTATTACCTCCTTAAAACATTTCCAGAGAAAATAGTGTTTACTATTTTCTCTGGAAATGTTTTGAGAAAACAATAACATAAACACTATTTTGAAACGCATCATCATTATCATGTAAAAAAACACTAGTTGTTTGTTGGGTGCACATGCAAAGAAGAGAGTGGTTCTGATCTGTAATATAATGGGGTAGGTGGTGGCAGTTTCGGTGAACTGAAGACAATGGATCTATGGAAGTGAAATGAGAGTCCAAAGATAGTGTAAAGTGAGAGAGAATGGACAGATCGCAGCAATAAGTTTTTGAGAAAGGTGAAAGAGAGAGACACGTAGAGATTGAAAGGTAGGAAGCAGAAAAGCTCAAGAGAGAAGAGTGGACGCAAAAAAATAAAAGCAAGCTCTCTTGTCAAATCACAACTTTCACATTAGGTGAAATGAGGACTGACAAAAGCAATTAATGGCTCTGATCTCTGATCAACAGAACAGTAGTATCTCTCTCCTATTCCCCAAATAAACTTTAATCTCATACTACCATCCTTATAAACAAGAGAATACATCGATATCAGGAGCAAGGGACTCTCTCTGTAGGGAAAAAGCGAAAGACTATGCATGACACCAGAGATTATAAACTACAGAATAGGTGAATGAATGATACAGGGCTACACAGCACAGCTAGATAGTTTTAATATAATAATCAATGGAGTCATAGCAGCAGGGATTTTTACTACAATTGTTTAAAATTAAAAAAAATTGATATACTATTTAATATGTTTAGAATTTAAAAAAAATAATAATAATATTCTTCATCTTCAATCTTTATTAATAATTTGATAATATCACACTATCATTTTTGGAAAGAAAAAAGATTCAAAATCCCATAAGAAGCCAAGTTTTTGAGAAAGGTGAAAGAGAGAGACACGTATAGAAAGGTAGGAAGTGGAAAAGCTCAGGAGAGATGCAAGGAACCAAATAAAGCTCTCTTGTCAAATCACAAATTAGGTGCTCTGAGGATCTGACTCTGACTCTGATCTCTGATCAACAGAACAGTAGTCTAGCATCTCTCCTATTCCCCAAATAAAGTAACACAAACAGCGCACTTAAACTTCAATCTTATTAAGAAATTGTTCAAATTCATTTATTTATTTATTTTCTTCTCTTTAAATTAATCACACACTAAACTTAAACAACTATTAATTAACCTCCTCTTATATACATGAATGTTTTTAAAAGCAGAGGCAAAAAGTAATAATACTGAGTGAACCGAAACAGAGCTTCTAAGATTCATTCAGTTATATATAAGAAACTTAACACTACAAACAAAAGTAATAATACAGACAGATACAATGAATGAACCATCATAGAGCACAAACAAATATACATACATGACACGTACAGTATTAATAATGAGGATTTAAGAAAAAATAAAGGTATGGCATGGTATGGAGGGGAAGTTACCTTATCCTCAGCATTCAGCAGCAAGTAAAGGAAGATTATTGAGAAGAATCTCAACTCAAGAGGCTCAGTGTCGGGGGCCATCAAGAGGACTAGCTCAGAAACGCCTCTGTTCAGTGTCTTTTTTAAGCTGAGCTACAAATACAAAAAGAAATACATGTTTTATGGTCGCTGAAACAAAAAAAAAGAAAGAAAAAAAATGCAATAACACACTTAAAATAAATGGAAGAACCAATGAAATGAAATGAAAGCAGAGGCGAAAGAAAGTTCCTTTCCTGTGAGTTGAGCTGCTGCTTGTAGTTGGTAGCTTATCTTGTTAAACAAGATCTTCAACAGTATTGTTATTGTGAGTTGAGCTGAGCATCGGCCAAAGGTAACCACCATTTTTGTGATTTGATTGAAAGAAAGAAAGAAAACTTGAAGAAGAACATTCATTCAAGTCAGATTCAATGAATCGTTTGTTTAGAAGGAAGAGAAGATAACGAAAAGAAAAGGTAACCAACCATTTTTGTGATTTGATTGAAGGGTGAGAAGAGAAGAGAAGAGGGGGCTTAGGGGTTTTCTTTGGTGGAGAAGAGAGAGAGAGGGAGAAGAAAGAGAGGAATGAGTGAGTGTAATTAAATTAAATCCCGCCCAATTAAATTACATTTTTTACGTTTAAGCTAGATGCCAGTGAAAATTAAAATTAAACAATGAAAACATATATGTACGAGTAAACAAGAGAATACATCGATATCAGTAGCAAGGACTCTCTTTGGGGGAAAAGATACAAGGATTATAGACTACAGAATAGGTGAATGAATGATACAGTGCTACACAGCACAGCTAGATAGTTTTAATATAATAACACTATCATTTTTTGGAAACAAAAAAAGCTTCAAAATTCCCTAAGAAGCCAAGGTTTTGAGAAAGTGAAAGAGAGAGACACGTAGAGAGAGAGAGAGAGAAAGGTAGGAGCTCAGGAGAGAAGCAAGGAAGCAAAAAAAAGAAGAAGTGCACAATTAATAACCAATAAAGCTCTCTTGTCAAATCACAACATTAGGTGCTCTGAGGATCTGACTCTGATCTTCGATCAACAGAACAGTAGTCTAGCATCTCTCCTATTCCCTAAATAAAGTAACACAAACAGCGCAATTAAACTTCAATCTTATTAAGAAATTTTTCAAATCCATTTATTTATTTATTTTCTTCTCTTTAAATTAATCACACACTAAACTTAAACAACTATTAAGCTCCTCTTATATACTTTTTAAAAGCAGAGGCAAAGTAATAATACTGAGTGAACTGAAACTGAGCTTCTAAGATTCATTCAGTTATAAAAAACTTATCACTACAAACAAAAGTAACAATACAGATACAATGAATAAACCATAGACTATAGAGCACAAACAAATACATGACGTACAGTATTAATAATGAGGATTTAAGAAAAAATAAAGGTATGGTATGGTATGGTATCGGAAGTTACCTTATCCTCAGCAGCAAGTAAAGGAAGATTTTTGAGAAGAATCTCAACTCAAGAGGCTCAGAGTCGGTGCCATCAAGAGGAGAAATGCCTCTGTTCAGTGTCTTTTTTAAGCTGAGCTACAAATACAAATAAAAATACATGTTTTATGGTCGCTGAAACAAAAAGAAAAAAGAAAAAAACGCAATAACACACTTAAAATAAATGGTAGAACCAACGAAATGAAATGAAATGAAATAAAAGCAGAGGCGAAAGAAAGTTCCTTTCCTGTGAGTTGAGGAGCTGCTTGTAGTTGGTAGCTTATCTTGTTGAACAAGATCTTCAACAGTATTGTTATTGTGAGTTGAGCTTAGCTTGATTGAAGAGAAGAGAAGAGAAGAGAAGAGAAGGGGGCTAGGCTTAGGGTTTTTCTTTGGTGGAGAAGAGAGAGAGAGAGAGAGAGAGAGAGAGAAGAAAGAGAGGAATGAGTGAGTGTTATTAAATTAAATCCCGCCCAATTTTAGATGAAAAATCTTTGAAAATTGTAAATTGTAAATTTGTGATCTGAGATGAGACTGCATCTGCATGTTTCGGATTATGCATTGAGAGGTGAGAGAGACTAAGAGCAATGGTTGGTTATTTTGATCAGTTTTGTTTTGGCCCAATCCAATCCATCTTTAATTAATTATAATAAAACTTTAAATTATAATATTTGCGCTGAAATCAAATTATTATAGATTACCTGCTAAAAAGCGCGCGCGTGGTCAAGTGTCCAAAGCACATTACATTGATTTGCATTGGAGAGGGCCACACTTGACTTGACAATCAGACACTACACTACACTGAGTAAAAGCAATGCAATGAATGGACTTGGGTCGGGTGTTATTTTCAGCAGCATCATCTTTGTTTTGTTTTGTTTTGGGCCCAATCCAATTCAAATATCCAATCCATCTTTGTTTTGTCACTTACATACATCGAGGAGGGAGGGATTTCTTAATTCTAAATAAATAAATGTTAATTAAAATGCTAATTAATATATCTGATTCTATATCCTATACTATACTACCGTAGAAGGAGAGGAGGGGGGAATAAATTATTATTATTAACTACTCAATGAAAGAATTAAATTATAGAACAGTTTCGGATCTTAAAAAAATTATTTAGAAAGTATCTCATAGACTTTCTTTTACATAGAGGGCCTATAAACTTATAGGCCGACCTATTTATATTATTTATTTTAAATTAAATAAATAAATTATTATTTTAATGGTTTTGAATAATAAAATTATATTATTTTAATTATTTTCTTTAATTATTTTCTTTAATTATTGAACGTCTTGTAGGCTTAAACAGGCTAACAAGTCTATGTCAAGACTTTTGTTTTTTAAATATACGTCATGCTAAACTTATAATTTGGGCGTGCACAAGCTAACGAATCTGGCCATGCTTAAAGTATTTTACATGTGTCTGACCTATTTAAGCTAAAGCCTATCTCTATCCAGCCTATTTACACCCCCCTACTTTTAACAATGGTTTTTCGTTGTTGATTAAATGTGAGTACTATAAACATGCTTTTAACGTTGGTTGGCCCGTCCCGCCCCGCCACCAACCCGCCAAAAACTGGACAGGGCGGGTTAACCCGTCATTAAATATGGGTGGGAAAATAAACTCACCCCGTTTTATGGTGGGTTGGCGGGTCAACCCCCCAACCCGTCAATTAAAAAAATAAATAATTAAAATTTAAAAATAAATTATATTTTATTAATTTTTCTAATATTATTTTATTTTATTTCACACTTCTTTTAATTTTTCTCAATCTCAATCTTAAATGTATTCTAATATTTGTCAAAACATTCTTTAGGAACTCATTCGTCTCCATATAAAGATAACATTTGTCATAAATAAAATTGTTATTCTTTATGTAAAAAAAAAATTGGATATCACAAAAATTTAATGACAAATGAAATACTACTTAATTGTAAAATATATATATATATAACCCGACGGGTCAACCCGTTTTGACCCACTTCTAGGCGGGGCGGGTTGAAGTGGGTTGGTGGGTTGAAAATCTCAACCCAACTCGTCCCGTTTTGGCGGGTTGACCCGCCGGGCAGTGGCGGAGCCACGTTGTGGCCTACAGTTGCCTTGGCACTGGCTTATTTAGCCACTTTCATTTAGCTACATTTGAAAAGTAGCAAATTCTGTTCAATTTTTTTGAAAATTAGCCACGTTTTGGTCGTAGCCAAAGAACCGTAGCTATTTGGGCACTAGCTGAATTTTTTGGCACTTGCTAACATGTCATGCTGGCTCCGCCACTGCCGTCGTGCTCAACCCATATTGTCACCCCTAAATTTACATATAAAGTAGAGTCATCAAAACAGGCTATCTCTTCCTGTTAGGCCCTAGCTCGCACGAGTTAAGGCAAAAAATCCTACAAATAAAAAAGCCTGCATGAGCCAAAAACTTATATAATCCCACGAGATAGGGCCTGTCCACGAGCCAAAATTTCATATAAGTCAATCATTTGTCATTAATTAAAATTGTGACAGTAGCAAACAGGCATCACCAAAACCTTATCTGAAATTTCCATCCCTGATCCATCTACCGCTCCCAATTTCTACACTATATAATCAACTATAATGGAAAGAACAAAAAATCTTTACGTAATCCTCCAAGACAAGCAATCAATGAGATAAAATAAACCATGTTGTCATATAATTGAATGGAAATTGATTTCTCCGGAGAAACTATTCCCCTATTACAGACTCATAAAAATGTCTCATCCATCTTTTTTCTTTAATATAATGAGTCCTGTATATTTAATGGGTATGCAGAAGAGGAATAATTTCTTATGCAACATGAGAAACTAGGAAAACTATTGCCACTTTGTTATTCCTCACTTTAACATAAATTCGTTACATTAATTATGCATTTGCTACTTCAGAGTAATAACCAACAAAATAGCTTCAGGCTTCTTTTCAATGGTATGAGATTCACCATTATTGACTTTATTTTATTTAGCTGTTGATTTCATTAGCAATTTTCGTCTAGCTTCTTTCCTTTGTCATTATTTTCTATCACCCCGCCATAGCGGAATGTGGTTGACCCAATTCGCAATTCAACATATAGCTATGAGTTATGAAAGTGCTTGATGAAGTTGAGGTGAAAGTAAGGGATGGGGACAGTGAATTCAGAAAATATCTCTGTCCTTTGCAGAATCTGCATCATCGAAATGCAAAACTTAGATAGAAATATAAACCATCCAAATGGAAAAATAAAAGGACGTTTGAAAAATAAACACCAAAAATGAGAAAGATCATGTGGCAGATAGTAGGGGTGTTAACGGGTCGAGCCGAGCCGAGCTTTGATCTTAACGGGCCAAGCCTGTATTTAAACGTGTCAGACTGGCCTTAGCCTGTTACCTGTTACGAATATAATATTAGCCTGTGGCCTGGTTCGTTTACAAAAAATAAAAGCCTGTCTCAAGCCTGTGGCCTGTTTATTTATTAAAAATAAAAACCTTACATTCCAATTTGTAGCCGTATTCAGCCCATTAATCATGCACTGATATGTATTTTTTTGTAAGAAAATAATAGTTGTTTCTTTTATAATAAAAAAACATTAATATTAAAAAATCAAAATAACAACATCACCTTTACTTTATTTTACGTTGCTTTTCCTTAATTTTCTTCCACATTCTAGATTTTTTACATTAAATTTTCTTCCACATTTCTTAATATTCTAGATTTTTTACACTAGATTTGAACCCCACCAATAAATTTTCTTCCACATTTTACATTAATTTTTCTTCCACGGTCGCCGCCATAAGCATCATTATAAGCCGTGGAATCCGCATGGCTTATAAAAATAGATGATGAACATGACTTAGATCGGGGAGAAGAGATAGAGCAGAGACAGAAAACTGAGAAAAGGATGTTGAAATGATTAATATAAAAATATAAAAAATAAATAAATTTAATGTATACGGGCCAGCCTCCAAGGCTTCAAGGCCGGGCTTGGCTATGAAAGCCTGAGTCCTTTTAAATAAAAAAGCTTTTGCATGAGTATAAGTCTGGGCTTAATAATAAAAAAAGACGAGCCGAGCCGAAACGGGCCGGGCCTAAGGCCCCTGATAGGCCCTTGGCCTTATTATCACCCCTAGCGGATAGCATAAGTCCCACCACACCTAATAATTTCAATCATTTTTACCTTTCAAGAATCAAGTACTGGATTCGAGATAATTTACACTTTCAATCTCAGCCACTTTACCTTGAAGATCATCTCTGAAAATACACATGATAAAGCCCAAAAATGGTCAAATAGCCTACATAGTATACACAGCTAACCTCGTACACATGCATAATTGAAGTGAACTTTCTTCTTTTCCTTTTTTTCCTAAAATACAAGTATTGCTGAGTTTTAAATGCACACCTACACGGGCGTTTCCTAAAATACAATTGTTTAAAATTAAAAAAAAATGATATACTATTTAATATGTTTAGAATTTTAAAAAAATAATAATAATATTCTTCATCTTCAATCTTTATTAATAATTTGATAATATCACACTATCATTTTTGGAAAGAAAAAAGATTCAAAATTCCATAAGAAGCCAAGTTTTTGAGAAAGGTGAAAGAGAAAGACACGTATAGAAAGGTAGGAAGTGGAAAAGCTCAGGAGAGATGCAAGGAACCAAATAAAGCTCTCTTGTCAAATCACAAATTAGGTGCTCTGAGGATCTGACTCTGACTCTGATCTCTGATCAACAGAACAGTAGTCTAGCATCTCTCTTATTCCCCAAATAAAGTAACACAAACAGCGCAATTAAACTTCAATCTTATTAAGAAATTTTTCAAATTCATTTATTTATTTATTTTCTTCTCTTTAAATTAATCACACACTAAACTTAAACAACTATTAATTAACCTCCTCTTATATACATGCATGTTTTTAAAAGTAGAGGCAAAAAGTAATAATACTGAGTGAACCGAAACAGAGCTTCTAAGATTCATTCAGTTATATATAAGAAACTTAACACTACAAACAAAAGTAATAATACAGACAGATACAATGAATGAATCATCGTAGAGCACAAATAAATATACATACATGACACGTACAGTATTAATAATGAGGATTTAAGAAAAAATAAAGGTAGGGCATGGTATGGAGGGGAAGTTACTTATCCTCAGCATTCAGCAGCAAGTAAAGGAAGATTATTGAGAAGAATCTCAACTCAAGAGGCTCAGTGTCGGGGGCCATCAAGAGGACTAGCTCAGAAATGCCTCTGTTCAGTGTCTTTTTTGAGCTGAGCTACAAATACAAAAAGAAATACATGTTTTATGGTCGCTGAAACAAAAAAAAAGAAAGAAAAAAAATGCAGTAACACACTTAAAATAAATGGAAGAACCAGTGAAATGAAATGAAAGCAGAGGCGAAAGAAAGTTCCTTTCCTGTGAGTTGAGCTGCTGCTTGTAGTTGGTAGCTTATCTTGTTGAACAAGATCTTCAACAGTATTGTTATTGTGAGTTGAGCTGAGCATCGGCCAAAGGTAACCACTATTTTTGTGATTTGATTGAAAGAAAGAAAGAAAACTTGAAGAAGAACATTCATTCAAGTCAGATTCAATGAATCGTTTGTTTAGAAGGAAGAGAAGATAACGAAAAGAAAAGGTAACCAACCATTTTTGTGATTTCATTGAAGGGTGAGAAGAGAAGAGAAGAGGGGGCTTAGGGTTTTTCTTTGGTGGAGAAGAGAGAGGGAGAAGAAAGAGAGGAATGAGTGAGTGTAATTAAATTAAATCCCGCCCAATTAAATTACATTTTTTACGTTTAAGCTAGATGCCAGTGAAAATTAAAATTAAACAATGAAAACATATATGTACGAGTAAACAAGAGAATACATCGATATCAGTAGCAAGGACTCTCTTTGGGGGGAAAGATACAAGGATTATAGACTACAGAATAGGTGAATGAATGATACAGTGCTACACAGCACAGCTAGATAGTTTTAATATAATAACACTATCATTTTTTGGAAACTAAAAAAGCTTCAAAATTTACTAAGAAGCCAAGATTTTGAGAAAGTGAAAGAGAGAGACACGTAGAGAGAGAGAGAGAGAGAAAGGTAGGAGCTCAGGAGAGAAGCAAGGAAGCAAAAAAAAGAAGAAGTGCGCAATTAATAACCAATAAAGCTCTCTTGTCAAATCACAACATTAGGTGCTCTGAGGATCTGACTCTGATCTTCGATCAACAGAACAGTAGTCTAGCATCTCTCCTATTCCCTAAATAAAGTAACACAAACAGCGCAATTAAACTTCAATCTTATTAAGAAATTTTTCAAATCCATTTATTTATTTATTTTCTTCTCTTTAAATTAATCACACACTAAACTTAAACAACTATTAAGCTCCTCTTATATACTTTTTAAAAGCAGAGGCAAAGTAATAATACTGAGTGAACTGAAACTGAGCTTCTAAGATTCATTCAGTTATAAAAAACTTATCACTACAAACAAAAGTAACAATACAGATACAATGAATAAACCATAGACTATAGAGCACAAACAAATACATGACGTACAGTATTAATAATGAGGATTTAAGAAAAAATAAAGGTATGGTATGGTATGGTATCAGAAGTTACCTTATCCTCAGCAGCAAGTAAAGGAAGATTTTTGAGAAGAATCTCAACTCAAGAGGCTCAGAGTCGGGTGCCATCAAGAGGAGAAATGCCTCTGTTCAGTGTCTTTTTTAAGCTGAGCTACAAATACAAATAAAAATACATGTTTTACGGTCGCTGAAACAAAAAGAAAAAAGAAAAAAACGCAATAACACACTTAAAATAAATGGTAGAACCAACGAAATGAAATGAAATGAAATAAAAGCAGAGGCGAAAGAAAGTTCCTTTCCTGTGAGTTGAGGAGCTGCTTGTAGTTGGTAGCTTATCTTGTTGAACAAGATCTTCAACAGTATTGTTATTGTGAGTTGAGCTGAGCTTGATTGAAGAGAAGAGAAGAGAAGAAAAGGGGGCTAGGCTTAGGGTTTTTCTTTGGTGGAGAAGAGAGAGAGAGAGAGAGAAGAAAGAGAGGAATGAGTGAGTGTTATTAAATTAAATCCCGCCCAATTTTAGATGAAAAATCTTTGAAAATTGTAAATTGTAAATTTGTGATCTGAGATGAGACTGCATCTGCATGTTTCAGATTATGCATTGAGAGGTGAGAGAGACTAAGAGCAATGGTTGGTTATTTTGATCAGTTTTGTTTTGGCCCAATCCAATCCATCTTTAATTAATTATAATAAAATTTTAAATTAAAATATTTGCGCTGAAATCAAATTATTATAGATTACCTGCTAAAAAGCGCGCGCGTGGTCAAGTGTCCAAAGCACATTACATTGATTTGCATTGGAGAGGGCCACACTTGACTTGACAATCAGACACTACACTACACTGAGTAAAAGCAATGCAATGAATGGACTTGGGTCGGGTGTTATTTTCAGCAGCATCATCTTTGTTTTGTTTTGTTTTGGGCCCAATCCAATACAAATATCCAATCCATCTTTGTTTTGTCACTTACATACATCGAGGAGGGAGGGATTTCTTAATTCTAAATAAATAAATGTTGATTAAAATGCTAATTAATATATCTGATTCTATATCCTATACTATACTACCGTAGAAGGAGAGGAGGGGGAATAAATTATTATTATTAACTACTCAATGAAAGAATTAAATTATAGAACAGTTTCGGATCTTAAAAAAATTATTTAGAAAGTATCTCATAGACTTTCTTTTACATAGAGGGCCTATAAACTTATAGGCTGACCTATTTTATATTATTTATTTTAAATTAAATAAATAAATTATTATTTTAATGGTTTTGAATAATAAAATTATATTATTTTAATTATTTTCTTTAATTATTGAACGTCTTGTAGGCTTAAACAGGCTAACAAGTCTATGTCAAGACTTTTGTTTTTTAAATATACGTCATGCTAAATTTATAATTTGGGCGTGCACAAGCTAACGAATCTGGCCATGCCTAAAGTATTTTACATGTGTCTGACCTATTTAAGCTAAAGCCTATCTCTATCCAGCCTATTTACACCCCCCTACTTTTAACAATGGTTTTTCGTTGTTGATTAAATGTGAGTACTATAAACATGCTTTTAACGTTGGTTGGCCCGCCCCGCCCCGCCACCAACCCGCCAAAAACGGGACAGGGCGGGTTAACCCGCCATTAAATATGGGTGGGAAAAATGAACTCACCCCGTTTTATGGTGGGTTGGCGGGTCAACCCGCCAACCCGTCAATTAAAAAAATAAATAATTAAAATTTAAAAATAAATTATATTTTATTAATTTTTCTAATATTATTTTATTTTATTTCACACTTCTTTTAATTTTTCTCAATCTCAATCTTAAATGTATACTAATATTTGTCAAAACATTCTTTAGGAACTCATTCGTCTCCATATAAAGATAACATTTGTCATAAATAAAATTGTTATTCTTTATTTTTTCTAAGAAGTACTAATGTAAAAAAAAAATTGGATATCACAAAAATTTAATGACAAATGAAATACTACTTAATTGTAAAATATATATATATATATAACCCGACGGGTCAACCCGTTTTGACCCACTTCTAGGCGGGGCGGGTTGAAGTGGGTTGGTGGGTTGAAAATATCAACCCAACTCGTCCCGTTTTGGCGGGTTAACCCGCCGGGCAGTGGCGGAGCCACGTTGTGGCCTACAGTTGCCTTGGCACTGGCTTATTTAGCCACGTTCATTTAGCTACATTTGAAAAATAGCAAATTCTGTTCAAATTTTTTGAAAATTAGCCACGTTTTGGTCGTAGCCAAAGAACCGTAGCTATTTGGGCACTAGCTGAATTTTTTGGCACTTGCTAACATGTCATGCTGGCTCCGCCACTGCCGTCGTGCTCAACCCATATTGTCACCCCTAAATTTACATATAAAGTAGAGTCATCAAAACAGGTTATCTCTTCCTGTTAGGCCCTAGCTCGCACGAGTTAAGGCAAAAAATCCTACAAATAAAAAAGCCTGCATGAGCCAAAAACTTATATAATCCCACGAGATAGGGCCTGTCCACGAGCCAAAATTTCATATAAGTCAATCATTTGTCATTAATTAAAATTGTGACAGTAGCAAACAGGCATCACCAAAACCTTATCTGAAATTTCCATCCCTGATCCATCTACCGCTCCCAACTTCTACACTATATAATCAACTATAATGGAAAGAACAAAAAATCTTTACGTAATCCTCCAAGACAAGCAATCAATGAGATAAAATAAACCATGTTGTCATATAATTGAATGGAAATTGATTTCTCCGGAGAAACTATTCCCCTATTACAGACTCATAAAAATGTCTCATCTATCTTTTTTCTTTAATATAATGAGTCCCGTATATTTAATGGGTATGCAGAAGAGGAATAATTTCTTCTGCAACATGAGAAACTAGGAAAACTATTGCCACTTTGTTATTCCTCACTTTAACATAAATTCGTTACATTAATTATGCATTTGCTACTTTAGAGTAATAACCAACAAAATAGCTTCAGGCTTCTTTTCAATGGTATGAGATTCACCATTATTGCCTTTATTTTATTTAGCTGTTGATTTCATTAGCAATTTTCGTCTAGCTTCTTTCCTTTGTCATTATTTTCTATCACCCCGCCATAGCGGAATGTGGTTGACCCAATTCGCAATTCAACATATAGCTATGAGTTATGAAAGTGATTGATGAAGTTGAGGTGAAAGTAAGGGATGGGGACAGTGAATTCAGAAAATATCTCTGTCCTTTGCAGAATCTGCATCATCGAAATGCAAAACTTAGATAGAAATATAAACCATCCAAATGGAAAAATAAAAGGACGTTTGAAAAATAAACACCAAAAATGAGAAAGATCATGTGGCAGATAGTAGGGGTGTTAACGGGCCGAGCCGAGCCGAGCTTTGATCTTAACGGGCCAAGCCTGTATTTAAACGTGTCAGACTGGCCTTAGCCTGTTACCTGTTACGAATATAATATTAGCCTGTGGCCTGGTTCGTTTACAAAAAATAAAAGCCTGTCTCAAGCCTGTGGCCTGTTTATTTATTAAAAATAAAAACCTTACATTCCAATTTGTAGCCGTATTCAGCCCATTAATCATGCACTGATATGTATTTTTTGTAAGAAAATAATAGTTGTTTCTTTTATAATAAAAAAACATTAATATTAAAAAATCAAAATAACAACATCACCTTTACTTTATTTTACGTTGCTTTTCCTTAATTTTCTTCCACATTTCTTAATATTCTAGATTTTTTACACTAGATTTGAACCCCACCAATAAATTTTCTTCCACATTTTACATTAATTTTTCTTCCACGGTCGCCGCCATAAGCATCATTATAAGCCGTGGAATCCGCATGGCTTATAAAAATAGATGATGAACATGACTTAGATCGGGGAGAAGAGATAGAGCAGAGACAGAAAACTGAGAAAAGGATGTTGAAATGATTAATATAAAAATATAAAAAATAAATAAATTTAATGTATACGGGCCAACCTCCAAGGCTTCAAGGCCGGGCTTGGCTATGAAAGCCTGAGGCCTTTTAAATAAAAAAGCTTTTGCATGCGTATAAGTCTGGGCTTAATAATAAAAAAAGACGAGCCGAGCCGAAACGGGCCGGGCCTAAGGCCCCTGATAGGCCCTTGGCCTTATTATCACCCCTAGCGGATAGCATAAGTCCCACCACACCTAATAATTTCAATCATTTTTACCTTTCAAGAATCAAGTACCGGATTCGAGATAATTTACACTTTCAATCGCAGCCACTTTACCTTGAAGATCATCTCTGAAAATACACATGATAAAGCCCAAAAATGGTCAAATAGCCTACATAGTATACACAGCTAACCTCGTGCACATGCATAATTAAAGTGAACATTCTTCTTTTCCTTTTTTTCCTAAAATACAAGTATTGTTGAGTTTTAAATGCACACCTACACGGTGTCCCATACCCTTTTATAAAATTTACACATTTTAAATTGGAAAAATTAATTGTCATTTTTTTTGTAAACAATTAATTGTCATTTTAAATTAGATGACTTTTACTTTAGGTCTCTCTGCTTCTAATTATACAGAGGAAAGAAAATATTAAAAATCATTAAATATATATTAAAACGATATAATTTTATTTAGAATAATATAAAATCATGTCCTTTAAAATAAAAAATATTTTCCCTTTTTTTTTGTAACTAAATATTTTCCCTTTAAAATTTAAAAAAGAGGACTAAAAAAATAAATAGACAACCTTATAATTTTGAAGAAATGCTTATGATAAAATAAATAAATTTTCTCTCTTTCCGCCAAACAGATCATGGATTTAAAACAACAGTTATTCAGTAATCTAGATCTATAAGCGAGCACAAATATCTAGAATTTTCTCCACCTTTCATAGATATATATATATATATATATATATGTGTGTGTATATTATTAAGACATTTCTGTTTCAGAATATGGTAGTGGACTAGTGTCATCTCTATACAAGTCCATGTATCATATATATTTGTCATCTTCTTACGTCATATATGTTTTTATCAATTAGGTAGAATAATTACTCCTTTTCAAAAAATATAACAACTCTTGTTGATAATTTTTACTAAATCGTCGTGAGTTTGATTCATGTTGATGCTCCTTCATAGGTCAATTACATGTAAGTACCACTGTAAGCACTTGCTGAAACATGTAAATAGAACAATTTTACCCCCTTTACTCTTGTCCCTTTTATGTAACCCTGCTCAATCATAATTTGAGGCTATATGATCCAAAGAGTTATCTACTCCTCTTATATAACTCAAAAACATTAACATATTGAATAATCTATGGACAACAAATAATCCGAGTCAATCATTTGTGTAATAATCCGAGTCAATCATTTGTGTAGGATCATAAAGATCAAAGTCAGAATCAAAGTCCGAGTCCAAGTCTTCATTTAAGATTGAGCCTATTGAGCTTAAATTGGTAAGATGTGAAGCATAACTGCCATCCTGGCTTTGGTCAGCCAACCCCTGAAATGGCACAATATTACTTGTTTGCCTAGGACTAATCATCTCACCAGATGAAGAGGATATTTAAAAGGACTGACTTGCTGGGTTGCCTTAGACCTGATTCTTTTCAGTCGAAGTCTTTATTTCTGCAGCAATTAAAAAAACAAATAAAGTTCTATAAATGAAAAACTATGGTTTTATGAAATTAAAGCAGAAAGGAAAAGAAAAAAATACCTGCAGATGGCTGGCCACATACGCCCTAGTAAGATGCTTCTCAGCCTTCATCAATTGAAGAATTTTTCTAGGTACAACCTCTTCAATCAAAAGAACATACAAATGTGTCAGACTTCATTAACAATAATGCAATGACATCTACTCCAGTGCACTACAGATTAGGAAGAGTATTTGAGAAAGCATTCAAAATAATGTTGAACAAAAAAATACAGCAATTGGAAAAATACAGCAAACATATACTTTTGCAATACAAAAAAAAACCCAGAGTTTTCACAGGAATGGAAAAAGGCATCATTGTTCCATTTTTGGCAGCGAATGGAAGACACAGGTTGGACCAATTGGGCAGCTTCCAGCTCTCATGAGACCAAATTAATCATGATCGAATTAAGGAAAATTTGAATTTTGATTTGTTCAGTTTTTGAGAGATGCCAAATAAGTATATTAGCTTACTCCAAGGAAAGGATTACTGAAATAGAGGAATACATGGGCAGTGGATTTATTTGTTATTTGGAAATGCACACTAGTATTAACAACAGAGAAGCCATTTTTTATTTTGGTGCAGATTCCAATATTATGACAGAAATTATATATCCAAGTGGGGCTGAGACAGATGTTCGAAGAATTATGGTTGGATTCTGGGCAGTGGATGTGAAGACACTTGTGGAAATAAAGTTTGCAAAGAGAGGTGATGGAACTAGTTTTCACATTGTAATATTATTAGGATTTGATTGCTATTTCTACACAAAAATATAATAAAAGTATTGCTAAAATAAAGCAGAAACATCAATTGATTGACCAATTGTAGCAATTAATAACAATTAAGATAACAACTATTTTGCATTGTAGAGAAAGAGTGAATAACTTACTGTCAACACCCAAGTCATTAACAGCGGCCACAAAACACCGACCGATGTAGCTCTGCGGTCCAAACAACCCGAGACTGCTTTTGGGTTGATCGGTCCTCTTGGTCAAGACCTTTCTCAAGTTCTTCATGAACTTCATCGTCATCTTCTTCCATCTTCTCAGCTTTTTCATCATCTTTATCCTCATCTTCTTCCATCTTCTGAGCTTCATCCTCATCTTCATCTTCTTCCATCTTCTCAGCTTCATCCTCATTTTCATCCTCATCTTCTTCCATCTTCTCAGCTTTTTCATCATCTTCATCTTCTTCCATCTCCTCAGCTTCATCCTCATCATCTTCCATCTTTTCAGCTTTTTCATCATCTTCAACATGATGAAAAACCAACATGTTATCATTCCAATCGAAACCAACATCTAAATATTGCGAAAAAAAATGAAAGAAAGAAATAAAGAACCATTAATATTTAAAAAATAAATAAAATGGAAAACCCACATATCTAAATATATCCAATGTTAGTTTTGTGAAATAAAACACCAACTAAAAAAACTAACAAATTCAACTAGACAAAATCAAAAAACAAAAAAACCAGTTAATAGTCCAGTAATAAGATGTCTGGGCAGACAGAAACAAAAGCACACAATCGAACATCCACTGTATTATCAAGAAAAAAAAGAAACGAAATCGAAAGAAAAGAAAAGCAAGAACATAATGGAAAAGCCACACCCTCAATATTGCCAGAATAATAAAGAAAAAGAAAGAAAGAAACATATATTTCATATGGTATTGACAAAAGACAAGCCACACCCTCAATCTCTATTTTCAAGAAAAAAAAGGAAAGGAAAGAACACAGTCGAATATCAGCAAGAAACCCACATACTCAATCTTTTCAAGCAAGAAATATCAGCATATAATCAAACATTTTCAAGAAAAAAAAGAAAAGAAAAGAAAGGGCAGAAGTACCATACCTAGGTAATGACACCTTTGTAGGAGTGTTGCCAAACAATACAGGCTGGTTGGGTCATCATCTCCCATTGCATCCCATCTCCCATATTCATCCTCATCTTCTTCCATCATCTCAGCTTCATCCTCATCTTCATCCTCTTCCATCTTCTCATCTTCATCCTCATCTACTTGCATCCCATCTCCCATTGCATCCCATCTCCCATATTCATCGTCATCTTCTTCCATCATCTCAGCTTCATCCTCATCTTCATCCTCTTCCATCTTCTCAGCTTCATCCTGTTCTACTTGCATCCCATCTCCCATATTCATCCTCATCTTCTTCCATCATCTCAGCTTCATCCTCTTCCATCTTCTCAGCTTTTTCATCATCTTCAACATGATGAAAAACCAACATGTTATCATTCCAATCGAAACCATAGATATTTAAAAAATAAATAAAATAGAAAACCCACATATCTAAATATATCATATGTTAGTTTTGTTAAATAAAACACCAACTGAAAAAATTAACAAACTCAACTAGACAAAATCAAATTTACAAAATTAAAAAAAAAAAAACCAGTTAATAGTCCAGTAATATGATGTCTGGGCAGACAGAAACAAAAGCATACAATCGAACATCCACAGTTATCAAGAAAAAAAAAGAAACGAAATCAAAAGAAAAGAAAAGCAAGAACATGATGGAAAAGCCACACCCTTAATATTGACAGAATAATAAAGAAAAAGAAAGAAAGAAACATATATTTCATATGGTATTGACAAGCAACTATTGACAAGCCACACCCTCAATCTTCTATTTTCAAGAAAAAAAAAGAAACATACTGTATTTTCAAGAAAAGAAAAAAGAAAAGAAAAACGAAATCAAAAGAAAAGAAAAGCAAGAACATAATTGAAAAGCCACACCCTCAATATTGCCAGAATAATAAAGAAAAAGAAAGAAAGAAACATATATATTTCGTATGGTATTGACAAGCAACTGTTGACAAGCCACACCCTCAATCTTCTATTTTCAAGAAAAAAAAAGAAACATACTGTATTTTCAAGAAAAGAAAAAAGAACACAGTCGAATATCAGCAAGAAATATCAGCAAGAATATGATGTCTGGGCAGACAGAAACAAAAGCATACAATCGAACATCCACAGTTATCAAGAAAAAAAAGAAACGAAATCAAAAGAAAAGAAAAGCAAGAACATAATGGAAAAGCCACACCCTCAATATTGCCAGAATAATAAAGAAAAAGAAAGAAAGAAACATATATATTTCGTATGGTATTGACAAGCAACTGTTGACAAGCCACACCCTCAATCTTTTATTTTCAAGAAAAAAAAAAGAAACATACTGTATTTTCAAGAAAAGAAAAAAAAAAGAAAAACGAAATCAAAAGAAAAGAAAAGCAAGAACGTAATGGAATAGCCACACCCTCAATATTGCCAGAATAATAAAGAAAAAGAAATAAAGAAACATATATTTCGTATGGTATTGACAAGCAACTGTTGACAAGCCACACCCTCAATCTTCTATTTTCAAGAAAAAAAAAGAAACATACTGTATTTTCAAGAAAAGAAAAAAGAAAAGAAAAAAGAACACAGTCGAATATCAGCAAGAAATATCAGCAAGAAACCCACATACTCAATCTTTTCAAGCAAGAAATATCAGCACATAATCAAACAATTTCAAGAAAAAAAGAAAAGAAAAGAGAAGAAAAGAAAGGGCAGAAGTAACATACCTAGGTATTGACACCTTTGTAGGAGTGTTGCCAAACAATACAGGCTGGTTGGGTCATCATCTACTTGCATCCCATCTCCCATATTCACCAATTCCATTGTCTTGATAAAACAATCCAAGAACAAGAGAAAGAAACAAGCAAGAATAAGAGAAAGAAACTAGGAAACCCAAAGAAACCAAGAAAACTTTAAGAAGGAGTGAAAACAGAGAAAGAAACCCTAAGAAAACCTTAAGAAAACAGAGAAAGAAAACCTAAGAAAACCTTAAGAAGAGTGAAAAGAGAGAAATAAAATTTTTAATTTATATTTTTTGGCGGCAAAACTATGATGACCGTTGTATTCTCTTAACTCTTAACTCGTAAGTTATTTTCGTCCCTCTGAAGTTCTAATTTAGCTACTCTTAAACTTTATTATATTTACTCATTTATATTAGCTAATGTATATACATATTAAAAAATATATGTGTGGATGGACAGTTGAGAAATATATATTCTAATTTTAAGGAAATAAAATTCATTTTAATTATTAAAAATATGAGACATGATTGGGTTGAGAAAAAATTCATCACAATATATATATATATATATATATATATATATATATAATTCATTATAGTTTGACTAATTACTTTGATTAATTTAATAAAAAAACCCGCGATTCACACTAAAATAAATATAATCATAATAATATTTATTAAAAAATTGGCTTTACTAAATGCTAACATCTTTTAAACAAGAGTAACAGAAGAAAGCTTGAGAAGAAGCATTTACAAAGACCTTAATCTAGATGACTTTAAAGAAACTTTGGTTATTGATACCACCATTTAGAAAAAAATTCAACAGACGCTTAAACGAGGATTAAAATGCAATGAACATTATTTACCCCCCCCCCCCCCCCCAAAAAAAAAAAACAGAAATGCAAAGAAGATTGAGAGAAGACAATCTTAGAGTTCTATTGGTTGTGTCCCCACAATCACAACATAATACAGAATGAAGAAGAGGTACTTACTTACCAGAGAGGTGACTACTTCAGTTGTTTGATGAAATACTTCTGAGGGATCTACACCACAGAACACTGGCAGGACCTTGGTATATTTGGTTCTGCTCCGCTCCATTATTACCTCCTTAAAACATTTCCAGAGAAATAGTGTTTACTATTTTCTCTGGAAATGTTTTGAGAAAACAATAACATAAACACTATTTTGAAATGCCTCATCATTATCATGTAAAAAAACACTAGTTGTTTGTTGGGTGCACATGCAAAGAAGAGAGTGGTTCTGATCTGTAATATAATGGGGTAGGTGGTGGCGGTTTCGGTGAACTGAAGACAATGGATCTATGGAAGTGAAATGAGAGTCCAAAGATAATGTAAAGTGAGAGAGAATGGACAGATCGCAGCAATAAGTTTTTGAGAAAGGTGAAAGAGAGAGACACGTAGAGATAGAAAGGTAGGAAGCGGAAAAGCTCAAGAGAGAAGAGTGGACGCAAAAAAATAAAAGCAAGCTCTCTTGTCAAATCACAACTTTCACATTAGGTGAAATGAGGACTGACAAAAGCAATTAATGGCTCTGATCTCTGATCAACAGAACAGTAGTATCTCTCTCCTATTCCCCAAATAAACTTTAATCTCATACTACCATCCTTATAAACAAGAGAATACATCGATATCAGGAGCAAGGGACTCTCTCTGTAGGGAAAAAGCGAAAGACTATGCATGACACCAGAGATTATAAACTACAGAATAGGTGAATGAATGATACAGGGCTACACAGCACAGCTAGATAGTTTTAATATAATAATCAATGGAGTCATAGCAGCAGGGATTTTAACTACAATTGTTTAAAATTAAAAAAAAATGATATACTATTTAATATGTTTAGAATTTAAAAAAAATAATAATAATATTCTTCATCTTCAATCTTTATTAATAATTTGATAATATCACACTATCATTTTTGGAAAGAAAAAAGATTCAAAATTCCATAAGAAGCCAAGTTTTTGAGAAAGGTGAAAGAGAGAGACACGTATAGAAAGGTAGGAAGTGGAAAAGCTCAGGAGAGATGCAAGGAACCAAATAAAGCTCTCTTGTCAAATCACAAATTAGGTGCTCTGAGGATCTGACTCTGACTCTGATCTCTGATCAACAGAACAGTAGTCTAGCATCTCTCCTATTCCCCAAATAAAGTAACACAAACAACGCAATTAAACTTCAATCTTATTAAGAAATTTTTCAAATTCATTTATTTATTTATTTTCTTCTCTTTAAATTAATCACACACTAAACTTAAACAACTATTAATTAACCTCCTCTTATATACATGCATGTTTTTAAAAGCAGAGGCAAAAAGTAATAATACTGAGTGAACCGAAACAGAGCTTCTAAGATTCATTCAGTTATATATAAGAAACTTAACACTACAAACAAAAGTAATAATACAGACAGATACAATGAATGAACCATCATAGAGCACAAACAAATATACATACATGACACGTACAGTATTAATAATGAGGATTTAAGAAAAAATAAAGGTATGGCATGGTATGGAGGGGAAGTTACCTTATCCTCAGCATTCAGCAGCAAGTAAAGGAAGATTATTGAGAAGAATCTCAACTCAAGAGGCTCAGTGTCGGGGGCCATCAAGAGGACTAGCTCAGAAATGCCTCTGTTCAGTGTCTTTTTTGAGCTGAGCTACAAATACAAAAAGAAATACATGTTTTATGGTCGCTGAAACAAAAAAAAAGAAAGAAAAAAAACGCAATAACACACTTAAAATAAATGGAAGAACCAATGAAATGAAATGAAAGCAGAGGCGAAAGAAAGTTCCTTTCCTGTGAGTTGAGCTGCTGCTTGTAGTTGGTAGCTTATCTTGTTGAACAAGATCTTCAACAGTATTGTTATTGTGAGTTGAGCTGAGCATCGGCCAAAGGTAACCACCATTTTTGTGATTTGATTGAAAGAAAGAAAGAAAACTTGAAGAAGAACATTCATTCAAGTCAGATTCAATGAATCGTTTGTTTAGAAGGAAGAGAAGATAACGAAAAGAAAAGGTAACCAACCATTTTTGTGATTTGATTGAAGGGTGAGAAGAGAAGAGAAGAGGGGGCTTAGGGTTTTTCTTTGGTGGAGAAGAGAGAGAGGAAGAAGAAAGAGAGGAATGAGTGAGTGTAATTAAATTAAATCCCGCCCAATTAAATTACATTTTTTACGTTTAAGCTAGATGCCAGTGAAAATTAAAATTAAACAATGAAAACATATATGTACGAGTAAACAAGAGAATACATCGATATCAGTAGCAAGGACTCTCTTTGGGGGAAAAGATACAAGGATTATAGACTACAGAATAGGTGAATGAATGATACAGTGCTACACAGCACAGCTAGATAGTTTTAATATAATAACACTATCATTTTTTGGAAACAAAAAAAGCTTCAAAATTCCCTAAGAAGCCAAGATTTTGAGAAAGTGAAAGAGAGAGACACGTAGAGAGAGAGAGAGAGAAAGGTAGGAGCTCAGGAGAGAAGCAAGGAAGCAAAAAAAAGAAGAAGTGCGCAATTAATAACCAATAAAGCTCTCTTGTCAAATCACAACATTAGGTGCTCTGAGGATCTGACTCTGATCTTCGATCAACAGAACAGTAGTCTAGCATCTCTCCTATTCCCTAAATAAAGTAACACAAACAGCGCAATTAAACTTCAATCTTATTAAGAAATTTTTCAAATCCATTTTTTTATTTATTTTCTTCTCTTTAAATTAATCACACACTAAACTTAAACAACTATTAAGCTCCTCTTATATACTTTTTAAAAGCAGAGGCAAAGTAATAATACTGAGTGAACTGAAACTGAGCTTCTAAGATTCATTCAGTTATAAAAAACTTATCACTACAAACAAAAGTAACAATACAGATACAATGAATAAACCATAGACTATAGAGCACAAACAAATACATGACGTACAATATTAATAATGAGGATTTAAGAAAAAATAAAGGTATGGTATGGTATGGTATCAGAAGTTACCTTATCCTCAGCAGCAAGTAAAGGAAGATTTTTTAGAAGAATCTCAACTCAAGAGGCTCAGAGTCGGGTGCCATCAAGAGGAGAAATGCCTCTGTTCAGTGTCTTTTTTAAGCTGAGCTACAAATACAAATAAAAATACATGTTTTATGGTCGCTGAAACAAAAAGAAAAAAGAAAAAACGCAATAACACACTTAAAATAAATGGTAGAACCAACGAAATGAAATGAAATGAAATAAAAGCAGAGGCGAAAGAAAGTTCCTTTCCTGTGAGTTGAGGAGCTGCTTGTAGTTGGTAGCTTATCTTGTTGAAGAAGATCTTCAACAGTATTGTTATTGTGAGTTGAGCTGAGCTTAATTGAAGAGAAGAGAAGAGAAGAGAAGGGGGCTAGGCTTAGGGTTTTTCTTTGGTGGAGAAGAGAGAGAGAGAGAGAGAGAGAGAGAGAGAGAAGAAAGAGAGGAATGAGTGAGTGTTATTAAATTAAATCCCGCCCAATTTTAGATGAAAAATCTTTGAAAATTGTAAATTGTAAATTTGTGATCTGAGATGAGACTGCATCTGCATGTTTCGGATTATGCATTGAGAGGTGAGAGAGACTAAGAGCAATGGTTGGTTATTTTGATCAGTTTTGTTTTGGCCCAATCCAATCCATCTTTAATTAATTATAATAAAACTTTAAATTATAATATTTGCGCTGAAATCAAATTATTATAGATTACCTGCTAAAAAGCGCGCGCGTGGTCAAGTGTCCAAAGCACATTACATTGATTTGCATTGGAGAGGGCCACACTTGACTTGACAATCAGACACTACACTACACTGAGTAAAAGCAATGCAATGAATGGACTTGGGTCGGGTGTTATTTTCAGCAGCATCATCTTTGTTTTGTTTTGTTTTGGGCCCAATCCAATCCAAATATCCAATCCATCTTTGTTTTGTCACTTACATACATCGAGGAGGGAGGGATTTCTTAATTCTAAATAAATAAATGTTAATTAAAATGCTAATTAATATATCTGATTCTATATCCTATACTATACTACCGTAGAAGGAGAGGAGGGGGGAATAAATTATTATTATTATCTACTCAATGAAAGAATTAAATTATAGAACAGTTTCGGATCTTAAAAAAATTATTTAGAAAGTATCTCATAGACTTTCTTTTACATAGAGGGCCTATAAACTTATAGGCCGACCTATTTTATATTATTTATTTTAAATTAAATAAATAAATTATTATTTTAATGGTTTTGAATAATAAAATTATATTATTTTAATTATTTTCTTTAATTATTGAACGTCTTGTAGGCTTAAACAGGCTAACAAGTCTATGTCAAGACTTTTGTTTTTTAAATATACGTCATGCTAAATTTATAATTTGGGCGTGCAGAAGCTAACGAATCTGGCCATGCCTAAAGTATTTTACATGTGTCTGACCTATTTAAGCTAAAGCCTATCTCTATCCAGCCTATTTACACCCCTGTTGCGGATCTAGCAAGTGTACTAGTCGTACAAGTAATAAAATGATGAGTAAAGATCGTTCCCACGAGGATTTGTGTCAAGCACTGACTAACCATATGTACTTGAGTTGAATCAAGCAAAAATTCATAGATTGCATAGATTTCTTGTCACCAGAAACTACACTGAATTGAATTAAAACTTGATAAATAAATAAAATATAAATTATAATGTAAACAAGTAGTCAGATGTCATTTTCCCTCAAACATGAATTTATAGATGAACCAATTTCCATTATGAATTATCTACTATGTGATGTTGATCAACCTTTTTCTTATCATCTCAAGATGTAATCCCTTACTACCCTGATAGACACATTAATCAGAAACCCCAATCCCTTGGTGATTCCTTTCTTAATACATGCATTAATTACTAAGGTCTTAAGATCGCATCAGAATCCTAGCATCAATCCCTTGACTACTAGAACACTGATGATGAAGTTGTCAAAAATAGAGAAACAATGTAAACATGTCTGTTCTACACTATTCCTCAACATGAAGAATTAATCAAGACAACTTCATACAATCATATAATAGATAAACAAAACATCTAATTAACCATTCATAAATTCAAACTTGAGTTCCATTGAATCAGACTACAAAGGACTCTACTCAGACATAATACAAATAATAACAAGAGAAGAAGAAGAAAGATCAAACTCCATTGTCATGATAGTTGAGTCTTCAATCTTCAAGTACAATTACATGAAAGTATACTAACTATTACAATACTAAGTCCTAAGAATTTGGAAAGTCAGAGAAAATGAGGAGTCAGATCATCTCTATGAAAGACCTGATCTGATCTCCCTTCTCCTAGTGTGATGAGAAAAGTCAGAATGAGATATGATGGATTGGATCTGATATCTGGAATCTGTCAGAATGTGAAGGCCCCTTGTCCTTTTATAATTTACAAATTACAACTGAAAACTGACATGGGCGCTAAAACTCTCATTTCTGGACGTTTTAGCGCTCAACCTTGACGGATGCCCAACTGCTTTTAACTGTCTTGGGCGCTAAAACGCTCAGTTTTGGGCGTTTTAATGTTCAGGCGCTAAAACGCTCAGTTTTGGGCGTTTTAATGTTCAGCACCAGCATCTTTTGTGCAACAGGGCGCTAAAACGCTCAGTTTTGGGCGTTTTAGCGCCCAACACTTAGAATTTTCTCATTCTTCAGAATCTTCTTCCTTCTCTCTTTTGCTTCTTGAGCTTCATTTCCCTACAAAAACAATGTAAATTTTCAACATAAGCTTCAGAACTTGTATTTGAGAGATTTCCAGGACATTAACCTCTTTTCCATCCATTTAATCACACAAATTGATATTAATTCATGCTTAAAAACCTGATGAACTAAGGGTTCATCACAATTCCCAGATTTGAACATTGATGTCCTCAGCAATGAATTAAAACAGAGAAGGACTTGAGATTCTTTACAGATGAAATTCATGAGGATGGACTTCAATTAACTAAAGATCAACATTTCATGATACAAAATTATAACCATGCAATCTCTTATTTCCTATGATTTGCCCAACATCATTTGTGACTTTTCAACAGATCAGTAAAGATGATATACAGAGACTTCCAAACAACAACACCCCCTCACTAGGAACTTCTCAAAAATTATGAGAATTTTAACACTCTTGCAAACTAGTGTTTAAGGATGTACTTATCACTCACTCTTCACTGCACTCAAACTACCATAGGCTTGCCCATCTTCTCACTATTCATAGTAACAATGATCCATAAAGTAGATCAAAAAGGTTTTGGTATGATTAGCAATGAGGCTTGGTGTGTGGCTTGACTAAAGGTAAGGATTTCTGTGAAAGGGTAAGTTCAGATCAAATGAATCAGATTCAGATAAGAGGGAATTCACAGTAATTAATCAATTTCTTCCTAATTCCCTCAACTTTCTTCCTTTTCATTCCTTGTTCTTTTCTTTGAACCTTTCTTCCTCCTTTTCTTCCTGACACTTTGTGTCTTTAAAAAAAAAAGTTTCTTTTTCTTTCAGACGCTTTGTGTCTTTAATACTTCCCTCTGTCTCTTCCAAACACTTTGTGTTTCACAACCTTTTCTTTCTTTTCCTTCTTTCTTTCTTATGTTTCCAACACCTTGCATTCTCTTATTGCATAAACACTTTCCTCCCCACAGAACACTCCATCCCTTATCACTTATCTGAAACTTTTAATCTGAAGGATTGGAATAAATGTGGTTCTTGGCTTGATAGACAACAGGCTAGGCTCAAGTGTTTCATGCAATTGGAACTTAAAGGTTGGCCATTTGACTTTCTGGTTCAAGAAGGAAATGCCTCTACCCTACACATCATCAACCATTTCAAGCAAGAAACAGGGCAAGTTCTAGAGCTATTCATGCAGTGAAGTGCTCTCTGAACAAAATTTTCTGTATAGGCTCAATTTCCTCACAGTTCAGAGTGCATGCTTGACTTTCTCTATATGCATCAAAACTAATCTTTCTACTCTTACACATTGAATGAGTCATGCAATCATTTCATTTAAGCTCAACATGCAAGGTATAAGATTGTATCCTTTAATTTGATCAATCATATAAAACTTTGATCAGTCAAATCCTCATGGAATTCCATATCACAACTGAAATCCAAATTCAATATTACAGCTAAAATCTAAATCACACAGAAAACTTAGAAAAGAAAAGAGATTGAGATGTTTCCCTGTTTTGGCTCATCAATTTGTGTGACATCTCCAAGAAAAAAAAAGAAACATACTGTATTTTCAAGAAAAGAAAAAAGAAAAGAAAAAAGAACACAGTCGAATATCAGCAAGAAACCCACATACTCAATCTTTTCAAGCAAGAAATATCAGCACATAATCAAACATTTTCAAGAAAAAAAGAAAAGAAAAGAGAAGAAAAGAAAGGGCAGAAGTAACATACCTAGGTATTGACACCTTTGTAGGAGTGTTGCCAAACAATACAGGCTGGTTGGGTCATCATCTACTTGCATCCCATCTCCCATATTCACCAATTCCATTGTCTTGATAAAACAATCCAAGAACAAGAGAAAGAAACAAGCAAGAACAAGAGAAAGAAACTAGGAAACCCAAAGAAACCAAGAAAACTTTAAGGAGTGAAAACAGAGAAAGAAACCCTAAGAAAACCTTAAGAAGAGTGAAAAGAGAGAAAGAAAATTTTTAATTTATATTTTTTGGCGGCAAAACTATGATGACCGTTGTATTCTCTTAACTCTTAACTCGTAAGTTATTTCCGTCCCTCTGAAGTTCTAATTTAGCTACTCTTAAAATTTATTATGTTTACTAATTTATATTAGCTAATGTATATACATATTAAAAAATATATGTGTGGATGGACAGCTGAGAAATATATATTCTAATTTTAAGGAAATAAAATTCATTTTAATTATTACAAATATGAGACATGATTGGGTTGAGCAAAAATTCATCACAATATATATATATATATATATATATATATATAATTCATTATAGTTTGACTAATTACTTTGATTAATTTAATAAAAAAACCCGCGATTCACACTAAAATAAATATAATCATAATAATATTTTTAAAAAAATTGGCTTTACTAAATGCTAACATCTTTTAAACAAGAGTAACAGAAGAAAGCTTGAGAAGAAGCATTTACAAAGACCTTAATCTAGATGCCTTTAAAGAAACTTTGGTTATTGATACCACCATTTAGAAAAAAATTCAACAGACGCTTAAACGAGGATTAAAATGCAATGAACATTATTTACCCCCCCCCAAAAAAAAAAAAACAGAAATGCAAAGAAGATTGAGAGAAGACAATCTTAGAGTTCTATTGGTTGTGTCCCCACAATCACAACATAATACAGAATGAAGAAGAGGTACTTACTTACCAGAGAGGTGACTACTTCAGTTGTTTGATGAAATACTTCTGAGGGATCTACACCACATAACACTGGCAGGACCTTGGTATATTTGGTTCTGCTCCGCTCCATTATTACCTCCTTAAAACATTTCCAGAGAAAATAGTGTTTACTATTTTCTCTGGAAATGTTTTGAGAAAACAATAACATAAACACTATTTTGAAACGCCTCATCATTATCATGTAAAAAAACACTAGTTGTTTGTTGGGTGCACATGCAAATAAGAGAGTGGTTCTGATCTGTAATATAATGGGGTACGTGGTGGCGGTTTCGGTGAACTGAAGACAATGGATCTATGGAAGTGAAATGAGAGTCCAAAGATAATGTAAAGTGAGAGAGAATGGACAGATCGCAGCAATAAGTTTTTGAGAAAGGTGAAAGAGAGAGACACGTAGATATAGAAAGGTAGGAAGCGGAAAAGCTCAAGAGAGAAGAGTGGACGCAAAAAAATAAAAGCAAGCTCTCTTGTCAAATCACAACTTTCACATTAGGTGAAATGAGGACTGACAAAAGCAATTAATGGCTCTGATCTCTGATCAACAGAACAGTAGTATCTCTCTCCTATTCCCCAAATAAACTTTAATCTCATACTACCATCCTTATAAACAAGAGAATACATCGATATCAGGAGCAAGGGACTCTCTCTGTAGGGAAAAAGCGAAAGACTATGCATGACACCAGAGATTATAAACTACAGAATAGGTGAATGAATGATACAGGGCTACACAGCACAGCTAGATAGTTTTAATATAATAATCAATGGAGTCATAGCAGCAGGGATTTTAACTACAATTGTTTAAAATTAAAAAAAAATGATATACTATTTAATATGTTTAGAATTTAAAAAAAATAATAATAATATTCTTCATCTTCAATCTTTATTAATAATTTGATAATATCACACTATCATTTTTGGAAAGAAAAAAGATTCAAAATTCCATAAGAAGCCAAGTTTTTGAGAAAGGTGAAAGAGAGAGACACGTATAGAGAGGTAGGAAGTGGAAAAGCTCAGGAGAGATGCAAGGAACCAAATAAAGCTCTCTTGTCAAATCACAAATTAGGTGCTCTGAGGATCTGACTCTGACTTTGATCTCTGATCAACAGAACAGTAGTCTAGCATCTCTCCTATTCCCCAAATAAAGTAACACAAAAAGCGCAATTAAACTTCAATCTTATTAAGAAATTTTTCAAATTCATTTATTTATTTATTTTCTTCTCTTAAATTAATCACACACTAAACTTAAACAACTATTAATTAACCTCCTCTTATATACATGAATGTTTTTAAAAGCAGAGGCAAAAAGTAATAATACTGAGTGAACCGAAACAGAGCTTCTAAGATTCATTCAGTTATATATAAGAAACTTAACACTACAAACAAAAGTAATAATACAGACAGATACAATGAATGAACCATCATAGAGCACAAACAAATATACATACATGACACGTACAGTATTAATAATGAGGATTTAAGAAAAAATAAAGGTATGGCATGGTATGGAGGGGAAGTTACCTTATCCTCAGCATTCAGCAGCAAGTAAAGGAAGATTATTGAGAAGAATCTCAACTCAAGAAGCTCAGTGTCGGGGGCCATCAAGAGGACTAGCTCAGAAATGCCTCTGTTCAGTGTCTTTTTTGAGCTGAGCTACAAATACAAAAAGAAATACATGTTTTATGGTCGCTGAAACAAAAAAAAAGAAAGAAAAAAAAACGCAATAGCACACTTAAAATAAATGGAAGAACCAATGAAATGAAATGAAAGCAGAGGCGAAAGAAAGTTCCTTTCCTGTGAGTTGAGCTGCTGCTTGTAGTTGGTAGCTTATCTTGTTGAACAAGATCTTCAACAGTATTGTTATTGTGAGTTGAGCTGAGCATCGGCCAAAGGTAACCACCATTTTTGTGATTTGATTGAAAGAAAGAAAGAAAACTTGAAGAAGAACATTCATTCAAGTCAGATTCAATGAATCGTTTGTTTAGAAGGAAGAGAAGATAACGAAAAGAAAAGGTAACCAACCATTTTTGTGATTTGATTGAAGGGTGAGAAGAGAAGAGAAGAGGGGGCTTAGGGTTTTTCTTTGGTGGAGAAGAGAGAGAGGGAGAAGAAAGAGAGGAATGAGTGAGTGTAATTAAATTAAATCCCGCCCAATTAAATTACATTTTTTACGTTTAAGCTAGATGCCAGTGAAAATTAAAATTAAACAATGAAAACATATATGTACGAGTAAACAAGAGAATACATCGATATCAGTAGCAAGGACTCTCTTTGGGGGAAAAGATACAAGGATTATAGACTACAGAATAGGTGAATGAATGATACAGTGCTACACAGCACAGCTATATAGTTTTAATATAATAACACTATCATTTTTTGGAAACAAAAAAAGCTTCAAAATTCCCTAAGAAGCCAAGATTTTGAGAAAGTGAAAGAGAGAGACACGTAGAGAGAGAGAGAGAGAAAGGTAGGAGCTCAGGAGAGAAGCAAGGAAGCAAAAAAAAGAAGAAGTGCGCAATTAATAACCAATAAAGCTCTCTTGTCAAATCACAACATTAGGTGCTCTGAGGATCTGACTCTGATCTTCGATCAACAGAACAGTAGTCTAGCATCTCTCCTATTCCCTAAATAAAGTAACACAAACAGCGCAATTAAACTTCAATCTTATTAAGAAATTTTTCAAATCCATTTTTTTATTTATTTTCTTCTCTTTAAATTAATCACACACTAAACTTAAACAACTATTAAGCTCCTCTTATATACTTTTTAAAAGCAGAGGCAAAGTAATAATACTGAGTGAACTGAAACTGAGCTTCTAAGATTCATTCAGTTATAAAAAACTTATCACTACAAACAAAAGTAACAATACAGATACAATGAATAAACCATAGACTATAGAGCACAAACAAATACATGACGTACAATATTAATAATGAGGATTTAAGAAAAAATAAAGGTATGGTATGGTATGGTATGGTATCGGAAGTTACCTTATCCTCAGCAGCAAGTAAAGGAAGATTTTTGGGAAGAATCTCAACTCAAGAGGCTCAGAGTCGGGTGCCATCAAGAGGAGAAATGCCTCTGTTCAGTGTCTTTTTTGAGCTGAGCTACAAATACAAATAAAAATACATGTTTTATGGTCGCTGAAACAAAAAGAAAAAAGAAAAAAACGCAATAACACACTTAAAATAAATGGTAGAACCAACGAAATGAAATGAAATGAAATAAAAGCAGAGGCGAAAGAAAGTTCCTTTCCTATGAGTTGAGGAGCTGCTTGTAGTTGGTAGCTTATCTTGTTGAACAAGATCTTCAACAGTATTGTTATTGTGAGTTGAGCTGAGCTTGATTGAAGAGAAGAGAAGAGAAGAGAAGGGGGCTAGGCTTAGGGTTTTTCTTTGGTGGAGAGAGAGAGAGAGAGAGAGAGAAGAAAAGGAGGAATGAGTGAGTGTTATTAAATTAAATCCCGCCCAATTTTAGAAGAAAAATCTTTGAAAATTGTAAATTGTAAATTTGTGATCTGAGATGAGACTGCATCTGCATGTTTCGGATTATGCATTGAGAGGTGAGAGAGACTAAGAGCAATGGTTGGTTATTTTGATCAGTTTTGTTTTGGCCCAATCCAATCTCTCTTTAATTAATTATAATAAAACTTTAAATTATAATATTTGCGCTGAAATCAAATTATTATAGATTACCTGCTAAAAAGCGCGCGCGTGGTCAAGTGTCCAAAGCACATTACATTGATTTGCATTGGAGAGGGCCACACTTGACTTGACAATCAGACACTACACTACACTGAGTAAAAGCAATGCAATGAATGGACTTGGGTCGGGTGTTATTTTCAGCAGCATCATCTTTGTTTTGTTTTGTTTTGGGCCCAATCCAATCCAAATATCCAATCCATCTTTGTTTTGTCACTTACATACATCGAGGAGGGAGGGATTTCTTAATTCTAAATAAATAAATGTTAATTAAAATGCTAATTAATATATCTGATTCTATATCCTATACTATACTACCGTAGAAGGAGAGGAGGGGGAATAAATTATTATTATTAACTACTCAATGAAAGAATTAAATTATAGAACAGTTTCAGATCTTAAAAAAATTATTTAGAAAGTATCTCATAGACTTTCTTTTACATAGAGGGCCTATAAACTTATAGGCCGACCTATTTTATATTATTTATTTTAAATTAAATAAATAAATTATTATTTTAATGGTTTTGAATAATAAAATTATATTATTTTAATTATTTTCTTTAATTATTGAACGTCTTGAAGGCTTAAACAGGCTAACAAGTCTATGTCAAGACTTTTGTTTTTTAAATATACGCCATGCTAAATTTATAATTTGGGCGTGCACAAGCTAACGAATCTGGCCATGCCTAAAGTATTTTACATGTGTCTGACCTAGTTAAGCTAAAGCCTATCTCTATCCAGCCTATTTACACCCCCTACTTTTAACAATGGTTTTTGGTTGTTGATTAAATGTGAGTACTATAAACATACTTTTAACGTTGGTTGGCCCGCCCCGCCCCGCCACCAACCCGCCAAAAACGGGACAGGGCGGGATAACCCGCCATTAAATATAGGTGGGAAAAATGAACTCACCCCGTTTTATGGTGGGTTGGCGGGTCAACCCACCAACCCGTCAATTAAAAAAATAAATAATTAAAATTATTTTATTTCACACTTCTTTTAATTTTTCTCAATTTCAATCTTAAATGTATACTAATATTTGTCAAAACATTCTTTAGGAACTCATTCGTCTCCATATAAAGATAACATTTGTAATAATGTAAAAAAAAAATTGGATATCACAAAAATTTAATGACAAATGAAATACTACTTAATTGTAAAATATATATATATATAACCCGACGGGTCAACCCGTTTTGACCCTTTTCTAGGCGGGGCGGGTTGAAGTGGGTTGGTGGGTTGAAAATCTCAACCCAACTTGTCCCGTTTTGGCGGGTTGACCCGCCGGGCAGTGGCGGAGCCACGTTGTGGCCTACAGTTGCCTTGGCACTGGCTTATTTAGCCACGTTCATTTAGCTACATTTGAAAAGTAGCAAATTCTGTTAAAATTTTTTGAAAATTAGCCACGTTTTGGTCGTAGCCAAAGAACCGTAGCTATTTGGGCACTAGCTGAATTTTTTGGCACTTGCTAACATGTGATGCTGGCTCCGCCACTGCCGTCGTGCTCAACCCATATTATCACCCCTAAATTTACATATAAAGTAGAGTCATCAAAACAGGCTATCTCTTCCTGTTAGGCCCTAGCTCGCACGAGTTAAGGCAAAAAATCCTACAAATAAAAAAGCCTGCATGAGCCAAAAACTTATATAATCCCACGAGATAGGGCCTGTCCACGAGCCAAAATTTCATATAAGTCAATCATTTGTCATTAATTAAAATTGTGACAGTAGCAAACAGGCATCACCAAAACCTTATCTGAAATTTCCATCGCTGATCCATCTACTGCTCCCAACTTCTACACTATATAATCAACTATAATGGAAAGAACAAAAAATCTTTAAGTAATCCTCCAAGACAAGCAATCAATGAGATAAAATAAACCATGTTGTCATATAATTGAATGGAAATTGATTTCTCCGGAGAAACTATTCCCCTATTACAGACTCATAAAAATGTCTCATCCATCTTTTTTCTTTAATATAATGAGTCCCGGATATTTAATGGGTATGCAGAAGAGGAATAATTTCTTCTGCAACATGAGAAACTAGAAAAACTATTGCCACTTTGTTATTCCTCACTTTAACATAAATTCGTTACATTAATTATGCATTTGCTACTTTAGAGTAATAACCAACAAAATAGCTTTAGGCTTCTTTTCAATGGTATGAGATTCACCATTATTGCCTTTATTTTATTTAGCTGTTGATTTCAGTAGCAATTTTCGTCTAGCTTCTTTCCTTTGTCATTATTTTCTATCATCCCACCATAGCGGAAAGTGGTTGACCCAATTCGCAATTCAACATATAGCTATGAGTTATGAAAGTGCTTGATGAAGTTGAGGTGAAAGTAAAGGATGGGGACAGTGAATTCAGAAAATATCTCTGTCCTTTGCAGAATCTGCATCATCGAAATTCAAAACTTAGATAGAAATATAAACCATCCAAATGGAAAAATAAAAGGACGTTTGAAAAATAAACACCAAAAATGAGAAAGATCATGTGGCAGATAGTAGGGGTGTTAATGGGTCGAGCCGAGCCGAGCTTTGATCTTAACGGGCCAAGCCTGTATTTAAATGTGTCAGACTGGCCTTAGCCTGTTACCTGTTACGAATATAATATTAGCCTGTGGCCTGGTTCGTTTACAAAAAATAAAAGCCTGTCTCAAGCCTGTGGACTGTTTATTTATTAAAAATAAAAACCTTACATTCCAATTTGTAGCCGTATTCAGCCCATTAACAAGTATTGGATTCGAGATAATTTACACTTTCAATCCCAGCCACTTTACCTTGAAGATCATCTCTGAAAATACACATGATAAAGCCCAAAAATGGTCAAATAGCCTACATAGTATACACAGCTA